>NW_027279222.1:577500-730000 GCF_046629955.1 Centroberyx affinis
GATGTTGTTTATTATACACTTTGTTTCAAATAAGACATCATTATTTCACCATAAAGTGACAGAATTTCACAGAGAAAAGAACAAATAACATAAATAAGGGAATATGGAGAAATAAAGATATATTGCTATTGCCTCTTGAAAAGAGCAACGCTATACAACTGTCCCTGACAATTTATGTACTGTTGAGGTTGGTTCAGGGAAGCAGAGGCCGTGATTGGAAAAAGGTGGGGGTTGGTGTGTGTGTGTGTGTGTGTGTGTGTGTGTGTATGCTGCTTCTGCGCCTTTCTCCTCTCCCTCCACAGCTCACATGGAGGCGACAGAGTCCCGCTCATTACTATACAGCACAGCCCCCAAACAAAGGCTCACGCACCAACAGTGGCGCGTGTTCAATACCGATAACTAGTGTGGCCTCTCATCTGAATTAGCTTGCAGGCCTTGACACACATTTACACCAACATGCACGCACGCACACACACACACACACACACACACACACACAAACAAGCACAGACACTCGCATATGCACACACAAAGGCATACATTCAAGTCCAAACACACGAAAAGGACACACATACTGTACATGCACACACACACAAAGGCACACCCTTATGTGTGTGCGCAAACATTTAAACACACACACACACTCATCCTCATCCCTGCAAACTCTTGTGTCGAACAGATAGCGATTACCGGATTACTCTGCAGCCACAACTTGAATGGGCATTCAAGCTTTGCGTCGTCAGCGTTGGCTTTTGTTCTCCATGTGGAGAAGAGCGGTACAAAGCCTTCCAACATCAAAGACACAAAACAACAGAAATAGCAAATTGTGAAATACTAACTGTGATTCTGAGGGATGCCACTGGGCTGCTGCACAGAAGGACCATGCAAATAAGCAACACAGCGTTATTTCTGCTTGACTTGTGTATAGCGTTCTCCTCATCTGGCCCTCTGCATGTTTCACACCTGGCTGGTTAAATGTGCCACTGGGCCTGGAGATGTTCACTGAGGGGTGAACAGCCATGAGGGAGCGCGCACACACACACACACACATGCACACACACACACACACACACACACACACACACATACACACTTACCAGGCTGACTTTTGCTCTTTCAAGTTCACTTTAGACCAGATCCCCTCATTTTGGCATAGCAAAATGCTGTGAAAAATCATCAGAAAAAAATACTTTTAAAATAAATGACCCATAGTCAACCTCAACTCTATAAATAATACCTTTCTCTTTTCGTGGAGACCATGTGGCAGAAGCAGGCTACAGAAATGTTACCTCCTGTTGTGACTAATATCTGCAATCTCTCTGTCTCTCTGTCACGCGCAATCACAATGGCTTGTTTATCTTGCCATCGTATTGCCCTGTTGTTATGTCGCTGTCTGCTGTGATTGGGCCAATAGTCCCTACCTATAGCTAGGTGCAGTAACAGCAGGGAGCAAAATAGGGAGCTTTTAAAACGTTTTACGTGCCTGCGCATGCAAGCGTATACATCAATAATTGCATATTTTCGGCGAGCGTGGAGGGTTTTGCCCCTATGCGCTGTACTATCTATATTTCAAAGGACACTTCAACGCAGACGGCAGTGACCTGTTTTGCAAATGAGTTCAGGGTTGAGGAATATTTACAGAACAGCGGGATAGCATGTCACTTCTCAAGCTGATAATGAGGGAGAAATGTGAGGGAAGACAACATGGAAGAGGTGGAGTGGAGGAGGAAAAGTGAGGAGAGGTAGAGTGCGGGAAGGAAAGCCTAAAATATGCATGTCATCATGTGGATGAGTGACAGCTTTCTGCGGAAGCTTCTCTTGATGCGTGTGTGCGAGACAGGCTTCTAATTGAGCTCTGCTGCCAATCAGAGGTGCTCATGGACTGGGGTGTGTGTGTGTGTGTGTGTGTGTGTGTGTGTGTGTGTGTGTAAGTATGTGTTTATTTACAGTGTAACATCCCTCTGCTGAAACACACACAGACACACAGACACACACACACACACACACACACAGAACGCTGTGTCTTTGATCGTCTGAGTGAGACTGTTCTCTCCATGTTCTAATTAGCTTAGTGTTAAACGAGAGAGACAAGAGAGATCAAGCAGCAGCCCAACAGATGATCAGTGCATCGTGAGGGTGTAGCTTTCATACTAAACCATCAATACCAGCCTGTAGGATCAACCACCTCTCAGCACTTCCAGTCTACAAAGTGGCGAAACGAATCGTACCCGTCGAGATATATACTGTGTGCGCTCAGGCTTTTGGTGCATATTCCCATTACCCTCTCAAAAAGGGATAAATCTTACTTTTTGGTGTTTATATTCGGATATTTTAGGTGAAAACATCCATGATCAAAACAGCATGAGAGCGGGAAACACACACGCCTCGGATAGAAGAATTGAAGAAACTGTGCCAGAGCCTCAACAGTTTGTCTTTTGCAGACTGTAAAATTCAATTTAGAAAACTGCAGTATGTGTGTGTGTGTGTGTGTGTGTGTGAGTCTGAGTTCATATGCGTAAATGTTCGCAGAGTATATGCGCATCTCCATATCCGTGTGGATTTATGCATATCTTTTGCATTACATATCACACCGCAGACATAAAAACGAGTGCCGCACATTGCAGCGTCTCAATCCCACAACTGAGAACGATCCTTTCAACCAGTGTGCTGGCTCGTGCATTAGATGATGTACAGTTATTAAAACGCATGCTTGAAGAGGAACTGTTGACCACCTTTCGTAAAATCAAGCATTCAAAAATAAGCAATGAATTTAAAAGTGGTTTTGTTTATATATATGTATATATATATATATATATATATATATATATATCATCTGAATGAAGGTCAGGACTGAAAATATATAGTTAACTGCCTACAGTTAAGTCTCAAGGCCTCACATCTACCTCGGCTTTGTTGTCCCCATCAGAGCGTTATGAATAAAAAGGAACACGCACCCACTGCAGAATGTTTTGTTCACACATAATTCTGTTAACCTTTATTTAAAAAAAGGCTTTTAGATCTGAATGACATGCGACAAAATTAACCTCCGGTCTTTTTTGCAACTGTGGACTTCTTCCTCTCTTTTTCATCCTCTGCTTCCTCCCTCACCTGGTCCAGAGTCTGAGCACATACAGACACAGGCAGCTCACAGAGGAGTAATATCAGTGTCTCCCACCTCTCCGCCATCCTTTATTCTCTCTCTTTTCCTTACTCTCTCTCCCTCTCTCTCTCTCTCTCTCTCTCTCTCTCTCTCTCTCTCGCTCCCTCATGAATAAACATCCCCTACATTCACTCAGTGCTGGCATGAAATGGCCACACAGCCCCTGGCACACGCAGGAGTAATGCCGCAATCATTATTCCACTGCAGTGGTCCCACACAAGCATATTTCACCAATCATGTGGCTCTCTCCCCTGGCTTTTGTTCGAATGACTTAAACAAATGATGTGGCAGTGAGGAGGGCCTGCGTACCACAGCTCCCCCTGTTAACACGGCAACCGTTGACACGGACGCAGCAGAATTTGCATAAGAGTACGCTTGAGTGGTACTGGCACTTCCAAAAAGGGTCCAGAGATTTTTCCTTCTCTTTTTTATGGTGGGGAGTGGAGGGGTTGTGTGTGTGGGTGGGTGGTGGTGGGGGGTGTTTATTTTTGGTCCTCCCACCTTCCCTTCTCTCCTCCCTCCTCTCATCCTGTCCTCCCTCTCTCCTGTTCTCCTCTCCGACTGCCAACTCTCCTTTTCTCTGGGATTTAGTGTTGGATTGGGAGTAATGAAAGAGGCACACATGCCATGAGACTGACTGGGCTTTCAGCAATAGAGATGGAGGAAGTCTATTTGGCAATACTGAGTTCTACACACACACCAACAATAGTGACATTTAAGAATCAACCCGATTACAAATGATGATGATGGTTACTGTTACATATAATACACTTTACCTGTATAGTAGCCTGCTTGAAATGTCAGACAGGCAGCCATGAAAGAAATAAAGAAATAATGTTACAGTTGTATTTTCCATCCTTGCATCCATTATTATTAGCCTATACTATTTCACTGTGTTCGCACTACAGAATAATAACAATCCTAAAGACAGTGATGATGGTGATGATGTTGATGATGATGAGGAAGAGGATGATTTAATATAAAGAGTCTGACATTTGAAGAAGGGAATCACTATACTGTTTTGCTGATGAGGGCAATGGTACGTTTAACGAGGACGGCAATGAAGATGATGATGAGGCAGACAATAATGATAAATGCTTATTTCTGTTTTGGCTCTTTGTCACCTTTAATGTCTGAAAATAGAAGTAGCAGTGCCGCATTCAGAGAAGTTAATCAAGCAGCCTGAAGGGCCATTGCTCTGTCCTTTAATGTGCCTATCTCTCTCTATGTTTCTCCCATCTCTATCTCTTTCATTCCCCTTATCTCGCCCTTCTTTAATCACAGCATATCAATGTGACTGATACATCTAAGAGATCTATTTGGGTTGCTGTTCACTTTGTGAGAAAGTTCTATTTGAATTCCATGAATTTCCTCTCCGCTGACTTTCAGACTTGTCTCTCACAGTGAGACAGCAGCTCACAGGAATACCAAACAATGAAAAACAAGCAATGATATGTTCTCAAATGTTTATGCAATGTGTGAGTGCTGTGTGTGTGTGTGTGTGTGTGTGTGTGTGTGTGTTTGCCTGTGAGTGTGAGTGTGTAAATGGGCAGCAATGACTCTGCTGAGTCCTTAGGGTGGGTGTGGCACATGGCCATGCAAAGGGTTGTTTCCACGGTGATAGATGTGGGGTCATCTCCATGACGATGGATCGGAGGGGGTGTTGGCCGCCAAGGTCGTGGACCAAGGACAAGGCGAGAGTGATTGCAGCCACCCGGACAGGAAATCGAAGAGGAGCACTCCAAGGGGGGGTCGAGGAAAAAGGTGCAATTTCACAAGCCAAATTACTTCTGGGATGGAGGAGAGAAAAATATCACAGCAATAACAGCACCAGGGACCAGAGGAGGGGAGGAGAAGGAGGTGGCGAGGGAGCAGGAAGGAGCAGGAGGAGGGAGCTCTCAAACAAAAGGAGCAGCTCAATTATCAAAGTCATCAAACATCTACGCTCACATAAGTAAATAGAGTGACACCCTATTACCTTGTCGCCATACAGAACACCCTCTCCTCTTCACTGGAGGGAATTTTCAGATGTATCTGCCAGGGTTTTTCAGTGATTTTCCATGTGATTTATCAAGCTTGGTTTATTTCTGAGACTGATGCTGGCTGTAGCTAGGAAATATTGATTGGATTGTGCAACATGTTCCGCCGCAGCACCACTGATTTTTTTTTCTGTTCTCTCTCTTCTCTCCTCCTCTGCTCTCTGGCTATTCCATACTATCAGTATGTGGGACAACAGCAGATCAGCAATTTGTTGAGGAGAACAGGCATGCATAAATAAGTGAATAAATGCCAATAACAACTTAAAATTTCTACATCACCTTTCACTGTTCAGGGTTTCCCCCAGGCCTTTTCTATCTCACTCATTATGCCCTGTGTCTTTGTGTATGTGTGTGTGTGTGTTGCATGTGTGCATGTGCATGCGTGTGTGTGTGTGTGTGTATATGCGTGCATGTTTTCTACAGATGAGTGTATGTATCGGCAGGTCGAGTGTTGTTGCATTGAATCATTAAGTCCACAGTGCCACTGGGCCCATTGCCTCATCGCACCTAATTAAGCCCCTTTTGTTTCCTATCAATTAACATTGTAATTAAAACTAGTCCTGCTTCTGTTTACCCACAGTCTGCTGATTCAGGGGGAAAGGACACACAACTGAGGATGTGCAGGAATCCACAAAATAAAGTGCCGACGCACACACATGCTTATTTAGTAGATGCAGTACAAATATGAAAATACATATGAATACACATGCTCAGAGAGAAATACATGCACACACACACACACTCTCTCGCTCGAGGCTCGACCGGGTGTCTAAACCAGTGTGTGAGAGGACAAGGGGTGCTGATGGAGCTGGGAAATGAGAGCAGGATCTGGGATGGGTGGGCGAGTGGGTGGGGGGAGGGGGGTGCGGGTGCGGAGGGATGTTACTGCTGTTGAGTCGTTAGCAGAACCAAGGGAATCACCTCCCTATCATCTCACACTAATCACCTAATCCTCCATCCCTCAGGTGAACAGAGGGAGAGGAGTACTTGACACATTTTGATAGATGCGTTTCTCCCCGCATCAAGTGGAAAACCGACAGCATGTCCACAAACCCCACTCGTACACACACACACACACACAAACACACACACACACACATACGTATATACACAGACATATGAACAAGTAAAACAAATGAGCCCTCCTCCCTCCCAGCCCCCACCCTCCCCCACCACCACCCCCTTACCCCCCCCCCCCCCCCCTCAACACGCCAATGTACATTTCACCAAAAAATATACACCCTATCCTCTTGTTTCCATGGCAACTGACCGTGGAGCAGTGGGTGTATGAGGCAGCAGGCGGCGGGCGAAATCACTGGAGTGAGAGGCGTACCGGTCTGTCACCTCAGCCTCCCCAGAGAAACAACACATAATACTGTACTACTGTATTCTCTCTCTCCGTCTCTCTCTCTCTCTCTCTCTCTCTCTCTCTCTCTTTCTCCAATTTACAGGAATACGCTGCACTGGATTTATCTCTCTCTGTCATTCTCTCACTCTCTTTCTCTCACACATACACCATCCTCCATGTTCTCTTGCGTTTCTGGGTTGCATTGTTGCTCAGTGCACAGCCAACAGTACAGCCGGCAGACAGCATTGACTGACTGACTGAATGAAGGCTGCAGACCAGACCTTTGTGGATAAAAGGAACATGAACAAGGACAACCGCCCAGTCACATACTGCATATGCCTTCTATACTGTCTTCTTTTGTCCTGCTCCTCCTCTCCCTTCCCTATTCCCCTTCCTGTCTGAGGTGAATGCTGGTGGAGGCCGACCTGTCCTTGGGTGCAGTAAAGGATTACAGCAGCACACACCATGTGACCTTAATTCCCCCCTGCCTGCTTCTGCTGCGCTCAGCCAATCAGGGCCAGGGATGAACCTTGCGTGTTTGTGTGTGTCTGTGCCTGCGCGTGTGTATGTTAGCATGTGCATATTTGTGTGTATCTGTTTGTGTGTGTGCCTGTCTCTGCTTAAGCATGTGTGTGGCGTTTTGTGCGTGTGTCTTTGCATAATCATGCAGACTGCAGTGTTTGTCAAGAGTGTATTTGTGCTTGTCTCGTGTGTATATGTGCTAATAGATGGATTAAGTGAGATAAAAGGGAATGCAATGTGTCATGATTTGTTTGTGTGTGTGTGTGTGTGTGTATACATTTGTGCATACGTGTCTGGGCCCAGTGTGCGAGTGTGTGCGTGTGCCAGTCTGTGTTTTTTAAAGGGGGGGGGGGTTGTGTGAATCAGCAGCAGACGCCCCGGCACGTGCCGCACATTCAGACGACCTCATTCACCCCCCCCCCCCCCCCCCAAATCCCCCATACCCCCCCCCCCCCCCCCCACCCCACCCCACCCTCGAACAGACCTCAACCCCCACACAGCCGCCACCGTCAGCAGGCTGAGCTGGTGGCTGGGAAGAGGGGGGAGGGAGACCAGAGGGATGGAGGGAAGGAAGGAGGGAGGGGTGGATGGATGCATGGGGGGGAGGAGGGCAGGTGCTGGGAAGACCATTTTCTAAGCAGCCTTTTTTTCCTCTTTAGTAGTGTTTTTTTAAAGGCAGGGTAGGGGAATGAAGAGTAAAATAGAGTTGTAAGAGAGAGGAAAGATGGAAGATGGGGAGAATGAGGGAGAGACACCAAAATTAAAGCCAAGTAAGCAAAGGTGGAGTAGAATGACAAAGGGGAATATGATAATATGGGGGTCATGTGTGCGTTGGGGGTGGAGGTTGGAGTGTGTAGGGTTGGGGGGGGGGGGGGGTCAATTAGGTATGGAGATCAGACAGCATAAGCATAGCAGTTTAAACATGAGCATTACATCAGGGGAGACGCCCGGCTGTTACGTCTGCTTGCACCCGCCAGATAAGGGGCGCAGTGTGTATGTGTGTGTGTGTGTGTGTGTGTGTGTCTTTGTGTCTGTGACGCAGTAGACGTAACAGACACAGCACCTTGCCTTATAAGACACCCGCTGTTGTTGGTGACCTTTGACCTTAACCAAACCTTGACCCTGGCAGAAGGCAGCTGATTTACCCAACAAAGGCAGACGACACAGCGGAGTCTAAACCCAATGCTAAACTCTGACCCCCAACCCTCCAGTCTCGACCCAAAACCCTATCTGAAGCCAAACACAACCTGCCCTCTCAACACATATGCACACGCCGAGACAATGAAGCAGGGGAAACGCGGCCCTCATCCATCAAAGCAGCAGAAAACCAATACTGAAATAATATACATATGCAAGTAAAGCCAGTACTATTATGCTAATTGGTTCAGTTATACGTATTATTGTGGGTAGGTGAGACGTTTTCTCTAAATCATGGTAACATGTTTGGTGATAATGAACATAGAGTCATGATAGAAGGAAGTATGCACCTCACAGCAAATGATTATTTAAGAGATTTACTGTGTTTCCACATTCTGCAACTATAACCGGATTTGCTTTTTTTCTGTTTTACTTTTTCCACTTTAGATACAAAAAATGTGCACAGCAATGTGTCGATGTTGCAGAAAACACATCATTATCTTTCCTGAAGATGTAAATACATAAGACATTACTTGAGGCAATATAGATTGGTAATGTGGCCTTCGGGAGATATGGGCTTTGGCAAATGGGACAAAATGTAATATAAAAAATAAGTGTGATGGTGAAATAGTTTTGGTCATAATTGTTGACAACATTCTTCATATACATTGCCTCATTTTTTTCCAGCGCATCATCAAGTTAAGAGTGATAGAACAGAATTAAAGGATGAAAGATCAGAGCTAATCCACATAATTCACACTGACACAATCCACACAAATAATCAAATACTGTCTATTTCACTTGCTGTATTTCAGCAACCATTTTTTTTCATTTCCTGAAACATCAATCATGGCATTAATTAAAAGATTTCTGAGGGTGTAAATAAGGTTTGACTCTTGATTGTTTTTAAAGATTTAATTTCTTTCCCTTAGATTCAAAAGCAGATTCATTTAATTTGTACATGTAGTTCCGTCATGCATATTAACTACATATGGTATCTGGATGTATTTCTGTCTCTGAATCATGTGAAGTAAATGTCTGGCCCCTGCACTGCTTATGTGTCTGTAACAGATGGTGTGTGTGTGTGTGTGTGTGTGTGTGTGTGTGTGCGCGCGCGCGCGCATGTCTGTGTGTGTGTGTGTTTAGTGTGTGTCCAACACAGTCTGGCATAAGCACCTTGTCGCTCTGTGGTGCATCATGCCAACTGCTATCGGCCAACCACATAGCACCTTCCAATCTACGCCGTTCTCCCTCTCAATTTCAGACTTTTATTAGCATTTTCTTTTGTATCTGTCTGTCATACAATACAAAGAAAACTTGTGCTCCAACTTAAATTCCAACTGAATTTAACATTACTTAATGTTATATGCAACATAATGTTTTGTAAAACAACCAGCAAACGCAATATCTATTCATGTTGAGTGACTGCATATCGTAATTTGAAGCAAACAACTCTCTCAAAATTTCAGCGGGAGGTCGTTCCTCTTGGAGTGAATATAGCTTTGCTTATAGTTATACTCTTCAATTTATTTCTCATTTCTTTCTTTGTTTGCAGAATTGATTTCCGTCTCTCTCTCTCGCACACACCGCTCCTATTTCCAAACATACATACCTTCCATCAAAATTTGCGGTGAGGTGAAATGTGGATTCCAGTGTAAGCACTCCCTTCAGACCGCTGGAACACATCTAGACCTCACATAGTCAAGTGAATATGTAACAGAGTTGTTATTACATGTATAATTACACTAAACCTGTTATTTTAATTTGTATTCCTGACAGTTTTCCTCTACCTCCACTTCTGCTGTCATATAGGCTACAGTATGTACAGTAAGAGCCCCACCTCCTGCACCCCTCCTTCTCCTAGCCCCCATAAACTTCCTGTCCCCCCTTCACCTCTCCCCTTTTGCCGCTTTGGGTGGGAATGCCCTCTTCAGTACCATGGATCTGACATCGGGGTTCTACAACATCCCCCTTCATGAGTCTGACAGGCGGTACACAGCCTTCACAACACCCTTGGGCCTGTATGAGTACAACAGGCTCCCCTGTTGTGACCTGTGACCTGAACTCTTTTGCTACCTGGATGACCTGCTTGTTTTTGAGCCGTCTGAAGAGGAAGCTCTGAAGCGTCTGGAACTGATGTTCTCTCACCTGAGGGCCAACAACCTGAAGCTAGCGCAGAAGAAGTGCCACTTTCTCCACAAGTCTGTGAGGTTCCTGGGGCACATAGTGGACAGTAGCGGTGTCTCAGTTGACCAGGAAAAAGTGGAAGTCATTGCGAGCTTCAAAAGGGAGGACCTTATGAATGCTGACGGTTGCACTGCATCTCAGCGGAAGGTCAGATCTTTCCTTGGAATGGTTCTATGCTACCAGCACTTTATGCTTTCATGCTCCTCCATCACTAAGCCCCTCTTTTCCCTGACAGCGGGCCAGAAGCGGAAGGTTAAGGGTGCTGGTGGCCGTAAGAGAGCTGGAACATTCCGTGAGCTGACACCAATGGGCCGGACTCCTGCCTGTGATAAAGCATTTGAGGATTTGAAGGGTGCTCTCCTCAACAGTGTAGTGCTAGGCCACCCGGACTTTGACAGGCCTTTCATCCTTTCCACCAATGCCTCTCTTTATGGTCTGGGCGCAGTCTTATCCCAAGTCCCTGCTGGTGAGGGGAAGGCTAGGCCCATGGCTTTTGCAAGCATTCTCTCAGTCGCAGCCAGTCTAACTACCCTGCCCATAGACTGAAGTTCCTGGCTCTGAAATAGTCTGTGTGTGATAAGTTCAGTCATTGGCTTAAGGGTCATAAGTTCACTGTCTGGACTGATACCAATCCTCTCACATACGTCTTGACCAAACCGAAGCTAGACGCCTGCGAACAGCGTTGGGTCTCAAAGCTTGCTCCATACTCCTTCGAGATCAAGCATGTCCCGGGCAGGTTGAATGTTGTGGCAGATGCCCTCAGTAGGGAACCCTTTGTGAAGCCTCTGAGCCAGTGTCTCCTGTCAGAGCCATATTCCAAGCTGCTGGAGTAGGTGTGTGACATAGGGGATGGATGCGTGCAGAATGTCTTCCGTCTGACGTGCCAGCCTCAGTCATTGGGGAGTCCCTCTCCGTCTACAGCTGTAACGAGTCCCACCATACCTTGAGAGTCCTGAATGGTGTCCTCTACAGAGTTATCAGAGACCTGTTGACCAAGCACAAGAGGTTCCAGTTTGTCCTACCTGAGTTCTTGAAGTCAGAGGTATTGTCTGGTGTTCATGATCAAGCAGGCCACCAGGGTCAACCCCGCACACTCTCTCTTGCCCATCAGTGCTTCTTCTGGTATGATATAGAGAAGGATGTGCGCAACCATGTCAGGAACTGCCACAGGTGTATCCTCAGCAAGACTCCAGAGCCTGCTGCAAGAGCCCCACTGGAGAGCATTAAGACCTCTGCCCCACTGGAACTTGTGTGCATCAATTTCTGGTCTGCTGAAAACAACAACAAGCCTGTGGATGTGTTAGTAATCACTGACCATTTCACCAAGTTGGCACATGCTTTCCCCTGTCAAGACCAGGAAGCCAAGAAAGTAGCAAAGAAGATCTGGGACAACTTCTTTTGTGTTTATGGCTTCCCTCAGCATCTCCACTCTGACCAGGGGGCTAATTTTGAGAGTGAGCTACTTGCGGAGCTTCTGGTGCTGGCGGGTATCGACAAGTCCCGCCCTCACCCTATCACCCCATGGGGAATGGTGGAACTGAGAGGTTCAATCGCACACTGTGTAACATGCTGAGATCTCTGGCACCAAGATCAAAGCTGAAATGGCCACAAATGATCCAAATCATGACCTTTGTGTACAATTGCACAGTGACACCACCGAATTTGCACCATTTTACTTGATGTTTGGGAGGGTCCCTAGGCTGCCAGTTGACCTCATGTCCAGGAATGTTCTCCATGATTCGACAATCTGTGATTATGATACTTACGTGAAGTCCCTGGTGAGTGACCTCCACACTACTATGCTCCAGGCTCAGAAGAACTCTTCGGTTGAGCAGAAGCATCAGTCTGACCAATATGTTCAAACAAATTAAACATTTGTTTTGGATTTTCTTTTTGAGATGTGCCCAAGTAAAGTATGGCATAAGTTATGTGGTGTAATAGGCACCTCATTTTGTCTATAGAGTGTCCTGAGATTTCGTTAGGCGCCGAGCGGGTCTCTGTCCCTCTTGAACCTTTTTTTGGGAAGCAGTTATTGCTGATGTATTTCACCGTATGTGTGGTTGTATCTCTTATGTCCGGTTTATTGTCATGAGTGCACAATTTGTGTCATTCCAAGGTGTTTTTCTTTCTGTGCTTTTGTGGTTTCTATGCCCTTGAGTATGGCACAGATACATTTTGGTACAATGCAGATTTTAGTGTAATTCTAGGGGGGTGAGTGTAACAGAGTTGTTATTACATGTATAATTACACTAAATCTGTAATTTTAATTTGTATACCTGACAGTTTTCTTCTACCTCCACTTCTGCTGTCATATAGGCTACAGTATGTACAGTAAGAGCCCCACCTCCTGCACCCCTCCTTCTCCTAGCCCCCATAAACTTCCTGTCCCCCCTTCACCTCTCCCCTTTTGCTGTGTTCACCTATGGGATAAGTGGGTATCATTTTTCCTCCCGTATTATCACAATCCATCATATAGTTTCTTATCATTCATATTTCTATTTTTGTTATCCATACTGTCATAAAGTCTGGATGCACCTGTTAGTTTATAGATTGTCATTTATTGGCCCTTATATAAAGTTATATTTAACAACGAAATCTGCTAGCTAAAAACTGTATGAGTTAATCTAACATTCCCCCTTTTTTTCTTCATTAATTTAATTTGTGTAGGAGCTGGAGTGACATATTCACTT
Source organism: Centroberyx affinis (assembly GCF_046629955.1). Classification (NCBI taxonomy): domain Eukaryota; kingdom Metazoa; phylum Chordata; class Actinopteri; order Beryciformes; family Berycidae; genus Centroberyx; species Centroberyx affinis. The sequence goes on from NW_027279222.1 coordinate 590,584, forward strand.
GGAGGATTTGTTTTGTTTTATTTCATGTCAGGTATGTTTACTGTGTTTTATTTTATATATATATTTTTAAGTTTTGCAGTACCGCTGTATGTTTGAGTAGCGTCATACCATAGTTTAAGCCACAATCCTGTGGTGACGTTAGCTTCCCCCTTTTGCTGTGTTCCCCTATGGGAGAGGAGCTGGATTGACATATTCACTTGGAGGATTTGTTTTGTTTTATTTCATGTCAGAATAAACGGACGTCAGGTCCAAAGACATCCCGGTTGTGGGTCCTTCCTTCACCTCCCACACATGCAGAATTTCACCGGTTACAAATACATGAAATTGTTGGTGTCATGTATGCTGCGGCTCAATGTGTAATGACAGGGTAAATGATACTGTCTGATCCTTTGGTGCACTTGTTCAGTGATATTTAATGTCTGTCCTAACAAGGCTTGTAAAAATGACTCCACAAGAGGTTTGACATTTTCAGATAATTTTTCAAACAAGAGCTGTGGAGAGAGAGTAAGAGAGAGAAAGAAAAACAGATAGAGAAAGAAAGAAAGAAAGAAAGAAAGAAAGAAAGAAAGACAGAAAGACAGAAAGACAGAAAGAAAGACAGAAAGACAGAAAGAGGGAAGGAGAAAATTCCCTCTGGAGCACATTTCTCTGGTAATCCTGCACAGATTGGGCTTCAAAGTTATCTCAGCAAACTTTCTGGATTCATTGAAAATGTGATTGAAACGACAAAAAGGGAACGAGAGCGACGAGCAAGGGAGTGTGCAAGAGAGACCCTTTCACGCCTCTGAAAATCTGTCAAAGTAGTTTGGAATTCATGAGTGTTTCTTGGGAAAGAAGCGCACATAGATTTCATTTCATAAAAGCAGAAAATGCAATACCCAGCTGACGAGCCACAGCACTACAGAATTCTCTTTGGCAACGCTTTGGTACCATCAAGAGCCGACTACAAACAGCACAGCAACACTGATTTGACACGTATCACGGGTGTTTTGTAAATACTTTGGATATTTTCCTCCCCCGACATTAGACTATGGTTGCCTCCTGTCACAGTGCCGCCGCTGTGACAAATATTCCAAAGCATCCTTTCTCATAGGTCAAGTGGAAAATATTCCCAATGATTAATGTGGGCGGTTGAATTTCCAATGATTAATATGGGTGGGTGAATTAGCAAATTATGTTTCCTTATATCTCAGAGTGTGGTAAATCTTCAGTATATGAAGCGATGAGTGAGCTTGGCGTGTGCCGACATGCACGTCTGTGAACGTGCACACATCCTAGCGCGAGCGTGTTTGATTCTCGCTTCCAGTCTCTTCTCCTCCCTTCCCTTCTCGACTCGTCGGTATGCGGAGTCTGTGTGCGGGTTCTCATGCCGTGCGGCTGCTCGGGGAGGCAGAGGGAGGCGAGAGGTGGGAGCAGTGGGGTGGGTGACAGGGCGGCCTCCACGCCCAGACAGACACATCCTCTCTGGGGCTGACGCTACCAGCATCCTCGCTTCCGGAGACACGCACAGGTGAGTCCTGTCCGAAACTCACCACTCCAGCCAGGGAGTGTCTGCGTCAGTGTCAGAGTGTGTGTGTGTGTGTTTGTGTGTGTGTGTGGGTGGGTGGGAGGGTAGGTGGGTGTGTGTGCGTGTGCGTTCCCGCTCCATCGTGCTTTTGCATGCTTACATCTGTGTCCTATGCTACCAGCACAAGGCTAGAACCCTGCATATCTACCAAGTAGAGATGGGACGATATGTTGATCTCACGATACGATTCAATACGCGATATGGGGTTTCACGATTCGATACAACTACGATACAAAGTAATAAATTAAAATTCAATGACAACAAAGTCTGACTGTGCAGACTTATGTTTATTTCTGAGCCACAAATCTTTCTAGCAATGGCATTGGCTTGCTAGAATGTAATCAATAATTTAAAAATGTAATTACAAAGTTCAAATAACATAAAATGTAACTAATTTCATGTTTTTCTGCCCGACAATACGTATTGTCACTGTTTTGCATTGCGATATGTTGAATTTCGCTATATATCGTCCCATCCCTACTACCAAGACGTACCTCACTTATCTACCATAGCCAGATTCTGCTCATAAAGATAATCAACCTCTCCAGTGTATCTCCAGTGAGTGGATGGCGGAGCTGTGGGTGAGGTGTCAGGGGTGAATGGCAGAGAGGGGAGGAGAGCGGGGTCACTGTGAGGAAAGGAGGGATGGATACAATGCCGCGGGGTCTTGGCATCGCCTCCTTATAACGACATTACAGTGGAAAGAACAAGCGGCAATGAGCGACACCGTCATTAACCTCTGGCTGGGCTATAAATCAACAGCAGTTCACGCAAATTAGTCCAATTCCCCTCGATCTGCCTCCGAAGGCCCTCGCTAGGCCTGCTCTGTGATAAATCACATACAGGGGGAGGGGGGAGATGGAGGAGAGACACACACACACACACACACACACACACACACACACACACACACACACACACACATATACAGAGAGAGAGTGCAGACACATTTATTGGTAGTGTTTTACAGTGAGTCATATAAGCTAAAGGAATTTCATTTTTCAGGCTTGCCCCTGGTGATTCATACATATTTTCATCATGGCTGCTTATTATAGGTACCACTTGATACTGTCTAGGGGCTCAAAGAAATTAATGTTACTTGTACCTATGTTATAGAACAATATCATTTTTAAGCAGTTCACATGAAGGGAGGAGAGGAGAGGAGGGGAGGGGAGGGGAAGGGAGAGGAGAGGAGAGGAGAGGAGAGGAGAGCCAACCAGAGCTGAACAGAGCAGGAGATGCTTTCAGAATTAAGATGACATAGGTTATGCAATTTCATATTATTATTCAGCACACTGCAGCCCTGGGGATATATTTGATGTAAATATGAAACCGTATTACTCTTTCTCAAACAACAAAGAATGAGTTCGACAGAAACAGACAATAACATTGGCTACAAATAGATGTTGGTTTTTACCTTGGTAAAGAAAAATATTAAGAATTTTGTACTAGCCAGCACAAATATTATTAGATAGATAAGTTATGATATGTAAAATTAGTAATATTCTAGCCTAAATATTTTTTGGTGCATCAAATTTAGATTGGCCTGTTGGTGAACTGTGAATGTGGCGTGTTCCTATTCCTATTTCTATCCTTGCAGTGCTGAGCTGAGAGGGATGGACAGCTGCCGTCTCTCCGCAGTTGGTCGTAGAAGAGAGTACATATTGCACGTCACTCGGAAAGGTAACAAATATGGCAGTATGTCCAAGCCATCTGTCACCGGAGCTCCACGCGTCCGCGCAGACAAAGGAGAGCCAGGCCGCCGAGACAGCAACAAGGCCCCAGCCTGCTATTGTCCTCCAGGCCTGTGGGTAAACCTAGGCCCCTTATCATCCCGACCCACCGCCTGCTGCAGCGGTGCAGCCTGGCTAGCAGCAGCATTGTTCACCACACACGCTCACCCAAGGGGCCAAACAGACTACGAGGTATGCAGGGAAGAGAGAGGTTCCTGAAATTCAGAATTCAGAACTGATCTCTAACAACAATAATAATCCAATTAGCCTCGAACAATCCCAGGTTTTATGTTGCATTAATCAATAAAAGAAAATCGAAAAAAGCTAAATTTTGTGCTGTTTTTTTTTCTCGATATCTTGTCCCTGGTTTCAACACTTCTCTTTGCCCTTTTTATCTCTTGAATAACCCCTTACACACACACACACACACACACACACACCACACACTCATGTGCACTCACAACTTCATCCAGTGCAGACTCCCACAGATAAGGTTCTGGGCTTAGTGGAGAGGGTCGATTTTCCATTATGGAATTTTATAATAAAGATAAACTGTCACGGCAATCAAAGCATTACTTAAGGCTCCCTTAAAGCGAAGCCAAGACCTCTGTTTTCATCCGCACCCTCCTCCCCATCCCAAAATAATCATCCACAATCCTCCCAAACATTACAAACCCTCCATGAGTCCCATCTTTTCCTTCATCTCTCCCTCAGAAGAAAGAAAAAAAGGAAAGATGAGGAAGGTCAACGATCTGTCAGAGGAGGATAAAGAAGGATAGAGGAAAGAAAAGATCGATGGAGGAATCTCAAAACCTTCACCGATTTTTTTTCCTTTCTGAAAAGAAAACAGCAGGATAAAGTACTGTCTGGCTCGCTATATATACTCTCAAGTTTCTGGGTTTCTCGTTTCATCAGTAGGAATAAATAAATGCTGTTTTTTGTGTGAAAATGCTTCCAGGAAATTGTTCTAGCAGTGTATAGTCAAACGTCTATATGAAATATGAGGTTCTGTGTGTGATATTCTTTTCTGTGTCTGAGTGCAAAACTACAAAAAAAAAATAAATGCCTCACATATTCCTTATTTGGACAGCATTGCGGAGCAGTGTGTGAGATTACACCATCTAATCCGTGTGTAATCCCTGCGCTCCTCTGTTGTGGAAGCTGGCTCTGCTCAGAAACTCCAATGGTCCTGCAAATCATTTATTAATACAGTGATATAGAGCGCCGACTTTGCCGCAAAAACAGAGAGTAAGCAGAAATGTGGACACATTGGTTAAGATAAAATAAAAAAAATAAAAACATTTCTGGGATTAGTCTGTTATTGTCATGTGCGCCAGGGAGCATTAGGGAATACGCCTTCAGTGCTTGGAGGGACGAGCGAGGGGCACCAGGGGGTTACAGCCGAAGGGAACAGAAACACTGAGGAGGTCAAGGCTTGACCCCCTCGGATCCCCGCTCCCTGTGTGACAGGAGGTCCTCCACGTTTTCAACTATAGGGGTTCCAATCAGGCAGATTGGTGTTGGGGCCCCAGTTGACACGAGGGGCCCACCATTGCTCCAGATCCTGGTGGGCCAACTGGCAGCCTCTCAGGAAGCCCATTTCAATTACCATAAGAGCCTTGGCTTGTTTCCCTTCATCCTATTCTTTAATGGACTATACATGTACCAACTCATGCAAATGACTTACGGCAAGGTCCTTTCCTTTTGGTAGTGTTGTTCTTCGCAGTGTTTACTTGGTGTGCATTTGTGAGTGTATCTGTGTGTGTGTGTGTCCCAGTGTGCATGAGTGTGTCTTAGTGTGTGTGATTAGCTTTAAAAGATGCCAGCGATTAGCCTAGACACATCTCTGACCCTGTGTCTGCAGTGTTAGGGAAAGTCGGAGAAAACAAAGTGCTCAAAAACACATAATTGCTGAGGCAATTTCTGTTGATATTACATGAACGGGAACAATAGCTAAAACACGCATTAGAAGTTGGAGTTCAGACACAAGTCCTATCTGCTTTCTCTGCTGAGGTGCGACTCGTTATGCAATAGTTCCCTGGAAACTGAGACAAGGGGAGAATACAAAATTTGAAGGCCCATCTTTATGGAGGGAAAACACAGCAGCTGAGCTACCCAGAGAGGAAATAAAGCAGGTAGAGAGAGGAGGGTGGGGGAGGGTGGGGGGTGCAGAGGGTGGGGCGGAGGGTGTGTGTGAGCAATACAAAGTCACTCAAAAGAAGAGTGAGGGGAAAAGTTGTACTTCAAATGATAGATTTAGTGAGTGTGTGTGATTGTGTGTATGTGTATGTGTATGTGTACGTGTATGTGTATGTGTATGTGTATGTGTATGTGTATGTGTGTGTTTGTGTTTGTGTGTTTGGGGTGCAGGGAGTGTTTGGGTTTGGCGGTTGGATTTACACATGAAACACAGTAAGACTGATCGTAACCCAGTGTGATACGCCAGCCTCCCCTCCCTTGTTTCATAACATCTTGTTCCCCACCATTAATGGCTTGAAGAGATAGCTTTTTATATCCAGAAACTCTAGATATATATATACACTTACGTGCTTTTGGGACTAGGAGTAACAGCTGAACTGCTACAGGAACTATGGAAATGCTTTTTTACTTTAGTTTCAAGACTAAAGGTGAAAGGTGTTAATAACCGATGACTATTTCTTGCCATCAATAGATCCTATGCTATTCCTGTGCTTTGAGAGAGAGAAAGGGAACAAAAGAGAGTGCGAGAGTCGTGTAGCAGTGAAAAAGCATAATGAATGACTCAACAATAATAAATACTATCATATAATATATATAATTACCTTTTTGGCTTTTTTTTTCACAACATTGTGTTCACCACAACACTGTGGTGTTCAGAGGCCAAAATCTGCCAGAACAACTAGAAGTAAAACACTTCACTCCTGCCAATGAAACATTTGTCATTTTATACTCTGTTCTTTATTGAGCAGTATAAAATTAATATGTACAAAGTAAAAGTTGTATTACTGTCAAAATTAAAACTTTAAGTGTAAATCTACACACTTAAGCTGTGATTCTAATCTCCCATAATCCTCTTCATATGCAAATGAGTTCCAACGCTGTTACACAACCGAGAACGAGAATTTACTTCAGTGTTCTTCATGTATTAGTTTGCATGGACTGCTGCGATATAGTGATGTATGTGTGATACATATATAGCTAAATCTTTCTATGATCATAACACAACACATACTAGAATAAAGTGCATTGTCGTATAAACAGTGCTTCTATATGTTATATGCTATAAGATATGTTTGCCAATGTTTCAGTTGCTAGCATTAACTAGCAAGCCAAGCTAAACATGACTGTATTCTCCATAGAAGAGATGAAGGCAGCAACAACAGAGTCAGACAGCTGAAATAATATTAAAATAAACTGATAATCAATAAGGTGTCATCGCCATGAATGTACAGAATCTATACTTGTTACCTGTATGTTCAGAAGTGAGAGAAACCCTGTCGACAATTTGGGATTTTTTTTTTTTTATCAGATCCAATTATGAAGGGTCAGGGAGAGCTTCCTGCTGCTCTCCCCAGGTTAGGAGTTCATCTGCTGGGGATGAGCTCCGGGATTACCTGCCTGTAACTCCACCTGCCTGCCTGTTTCCCTGGCCGCAGGAAAAGACTATTAGCAACTGGTTAATCTTCCATGGTTAAAATAGATGGAGAGCAACACACCAGACAGAGTGCCTCCTCAACCTTGTTTAGGTGTTTGTGTGTGTGTGTGTGTGTGTGTCCATCCAGTGTCTCTGATTAGTATGCTTGGGCCATGAGGCTACACTGACAGTGGGGCCTCTGAGAGAAGCAGAGCCATGAATTCTTTAGCATGAGGCAGCAAGTACCCTTGCTCTCACCACGCCTGAGAGGACAAGTCCAGTCAACAGGAGACAAGGAGAGCGGGACACACACACATACACACACACACACACACACACACACACACACACACACATAAACCTTCATCTGGTGCATACTTCTATGCCTGCCAGCCTAATCTGAGTTAACCGAAGGTCCCTCTGGCCTACATGCAAACACAGTCTGCATTTAACCGCCTCATCAAAACACTCGACACATTTCCCTCTGACTCACAGTAGAGGAGGCGCACATGCTATGTCTGTGTGCACACATGCACACACACACACACACACACACACACACACACACACACACACGGACATACACACACACACAAACGTGCAAAAAAATCTGAGGGAATTTTCAATCTCTTCTTCTCCCTTTCTCTCTCTTTCTGCCTGTGGAGAACATTGGCCAGGAATCAGGGAGAAGAGCAGGGTTGCTAGGCGACAGGTTGTGGTTGCCATGGTGAATTTAAGTGGAACAGCTGGTCCAATCAGCATAAAGTGCGGGCAGGCGGGGGCAGAGCCAGAGAGGCTCATGCCAACACAGACAGACAGGAAGGAGAGGCTGCTGAGGCATGCAGGATGGAAAGAAGAGAGGAGAGGAGAGGAGAGGAGAGGAGAGGAGAGGAGAGGAGAGGAGAGGAGAGGAAATAACATAACAGAACAGAACAGAACAGAAGATAGGACAAAGCAGGCTGATGAGTAGATAAGACATAGAGTAAAAACCAAAAAAGGAGGGATGAGGAAAAAGAGGCAGGAGGTCAGGAAGACAGGAATAGGCTAAATGAGACAGGCCATAGCTGGTCAAAGGAATATAGAACTGAAGCAAAAATAGGGGAAAAGATGGAGTCGGCAAATATAAGAAGATAGAAGACACCATCAAAAGAAGAAGGAAGACGAAAGTAGGTTGGGATTAGTTGAGGGATATACTGTCACTGATAGACTCATGAAGTCAGGGATCTGTTTTCTTCTGCGTCTTTGATGAAACTGGTTCAAGGCCCCTCTGACTAATTAGTGCACAATAGCTCAAAGAATATTCTTCCCATCAGAGCAACAAACGAACCCAACAAAATCAAATCCACGTCATCGAATTTGTTTCACACCGCTTTTGCACAGAAGCATGGCAAATCACTTGTCAGACGTAGTAATATTAAAACCTGATAGAAAATATTGAGAGGCACAATACAGACTGTAATGCAAAAACGCAACAGAGGGAACCTAACAGTTAAACGCAGCTAATGACAATGTGATAACGTGGTGATAACGATAATGTGGTGGGAAAATGTGTGGGTGTAGGAACCAGGGGTTTCACAGTCCATAATTCATTGGTTGTCCATCGCCCGTTGTGTGCAATGGGGCATTTTTCAACAGCGGCTGCAGGGGGAAGTTGGGGTTAGTGTGGTGTAAAAGTTCTCAGTCTATAGTTCAGTCAAGTGCAGTTAACAGCTGTGGGAGATGGGCAGGATATATTAGGTGACAGTTATGGCAGGGCAGTGGGAGACAGCTTGGGGTGCACAAGGCTCCAGGAGGCAAGAAAAGCAGGTGAGATTATCATGATGTGAGCAGTATCGAATACAAATATACATCCACATACACATATAAAACATTTGATGTTCAAACAGGAATTGAATGATGGATCGGAAGTGAATAAAAATAGAAAATTGCATGCAACGCCCCACACAAACAGTAAAACTATGATATGTGTTTTGACAGGGACTCCCAGGAGTCACTATTTCTGATTTTGCTTGTCCAGGAGAAGGGAAGTTTCCAGGTGCAACACATGACAGCACTGCCTGCTGCCTGATATATTATCTGCTATTGGATTCACACTTAAGCAGGCTTCTGAGATTGAACCCTGCACACACATACACATACATCCACACAAATCAGTATTTTATTGCCATGTCAACAGAGATGATTGTAATTGGCCTCAGTGCAGATACACAAACACCTACACACACACACACGCATACAACAAGTGCTCTTGCCTTTCCTTTTTGCACTGGGAACAGCATGACACACACACACACACACACACACACACACACACACATACAACATACAATTACACAGATACACTGCAAAAGCCACACTTGATGCAGAGGCTTGCGTTCGTTCAAAAGACAAGACAGACTTCTACCCTCTGGACGCGTACGCAGGAACACGCGTGTCTTTTCCAAGGAGGACACACTCTCGGAGCGTCTCGCATGAGCAAGCACAGAGGGGAGCGAGATGAACACAGGCTGCCGTTGCTGTAACCAATCATGGCAGCCACTTATCCTACTCATTCCCCTCAACAGCAAAATTACGTCTCCTGTATAGTGGTAGAATTTGCTCTTCTTCTCCATGGGAATAAGACTCTGAACATGGGAGCAAAATGAGAAATTACATCATATCTTCCATTCATTCCAATTTGGATGCATCAACTATGGAGAATTGACGGGGGCAGAGAGGGTTAAACTATGGTAAATGAATGATATGGGAAAAAAACAGAACAATTTATTCAGTGCGTGAAAATGTGTGAGGAAAATACTATCACGTTTAAACACTGTTGATGAAAAGAAAAGGCTTTAGAGCTTGTTCAGCTCACAAGATGTCCATTCACACGGGGCTCGCACTCAGTCACACCTTCCTCCTGTCACTCACACAAAGCATGCTGGGAGGCATGGTTTCCAGGGCGACCAAGAGGCACCTTTCCCTGACGACGGTTCAGAATGCAGAGATGGAGGACATTAGCTTGCACCTCAGGTGTGGTGATATTGGTGCCTATAGCTCATCCGCACACAGAACAAGGCAGCCATAACCACTTTGTTGGTGAAGGAAAACATACGATTTCATCAAACGTTGGTAAATCCAACTGAATAAAAATGACAGTATTGCATAGATGTGGTTGAAACAGCATACTGTATGAAGATAAACTGGGAAAAAAATGAAATTACCAGCCGGCAAATTTTGCTCCACTATGAAGCAGGTAGTTTGGTTCTGCCGATAGTTAGCAACCTCCAGAGCTCGGTGTGACAGAGAACCTACTGGGAGTTGAAACAGCGCTCTGGGTATCTCCTCTCGGTGATAAATGAACTAAGCTGCTTCACATTTATAGTGTGAATTAAAATTTCACACACACATACTCTCTCAAAAGACCCTCACACACTGTCCTAAATATGCAATCACACACTCCTGAATCCCGCTCAAGGCTCCAAAATACATCTTCAAAGAAATCCTCAATCTTCTTAACACATTTTACATACTGCACACCCAACCGTACACGCACACATGCTTGCACACATGCACATAAGGGCACAAATACAAAAGAACACACTCAGACCCGAATGCACACGCATGAACACAAAAATGGGAAGACTTTGGGATATTATGATACTTTCTGCGGAGGCCAAATCCATAAAATTCATGCAGGGGGAGATAGAAACAAGAATGGGTGTGTCATGTGTGCGACCAAATACACTGGATATAGAGGAGCAAGACAACACGCTTGCTCACACATCTCAAGAGGAATACACAGGGAAGGGAGACGAGAGCAAGGGGGAGAAGAAAATGAGTGTGTGTGTGTGTGTATGTGTGTGTGTGTGTGTGTGTGTGTGAGAGAGTGTGTGAGAGGGAGAGCGAGTGCATAGAGAATTGAGTGCAGTTAGTAGTGTTTCCCCCTCGGCTGAGGCATTAACAAGCCTATAATGGACCCTCTTAAAGAGCCGACTAGGATCTCCTCCAAAACTAACTGATTTAGAGTGGCCAGGGCCCCCATGGGCAGTGGCCAAGTCCCCCTCTGTCCCTCCCCAGCCCAGCCACAGCCAGCCCCGGTGGCAGGCGGCACAGACACACATTGTGTTTGTCTACTGAACCACAAGCAATAGCAGTTTATAACACAATAAAACACCATGAGGAGGCATTAATTGGATATAATAGCCAGGGAATGATTTAGATGATTTAACACCTTTTTTCCAAGAAGAGTACATAAAAGAGGGTGAAAAGGAAGATAAGAATAAAGGGGAATTATAGAGGGAGAAATGGACTTACACATTGTTTCTGACTTTCATTTCAAATATTAGCTCCCTTCACGTTTGCAGACACACGCATGGACACACACACACACGAGTGTGCGAAGCATGCAACTGTATACTTTATGGTTTTGTGTGGTCTATGTAGTGATTAGCGCATGCATGTAAAGTCAAATGTACATGAGCTACTGAATGATGAGAGAGATTTAAATACAGAAAATAATGTTCATCTCATTTAGATTTAAATTGATCAGATATATAAAAAAAAAAGTTTAGATACAGTAATCAAATGAAGCTTCATATTGCCATGGCTGTATGCAATAATGGAGGTTCAGTACATATCCAGTAGATCTAACTAGTGAACCAAAGGAAATAAAATCATTTAATCTTTGCTGCATAAAAATGAAATCAGTGTAATATTCATGTTTACTGTAATCCAGTAACCCTTGAACCAATGACAATAATCAGTCCATCGGAGATACCAGTGATGCTGATAGGATACGACAGGCTAGCTGGTGGAAAAAAAAACACACCAGCGTAACCCCTTTATCACTCAGCGATGTTTTGATGGCAATGTTTTATTGACAATATAAGGATCAGGAAAATAATAGACTGGATTCTTACAGCAAATTATCCCCCTGACCCCCCTCGCTAACCCTTCAAGATATTCAGTCCCCATTCGCCTTATCTCTCCTCGCTTCTCTTCCTCACCTCCCTGTCTTTTCACTCTATACGGAGCTGAAAGGGAGCAGGGCCTTGCATGTATGTACATAATTGGCACTTTACTGTCATATCAAATTCATATCAGCGCAGGGTCTCGGGCTGGGAGGAACAATGAGGGGCCAGACAAAAGCGTGGCTCCGTGCTCAGAGAGCCGCCCTGATAACCACAGCATAGGCCAGTCAATAAAACCAATCATCTCTAATCTCCTTATGGGGGACTAAAGAGTTCCCCCAGATACTCCACACTGCCCACTAGACACAAAGTGTACCAAACCGTACCAGCATAAGGACCACACCAACAGGGAGGAAAACAATGGTTAAACCAAACCCTCAGTGCGCAACCTCATCTCCCTTATCTCCAATCGCATTACAGACATGTCTGAACACGCACAGTTTTTCAGGATTTGAAACTAAGCAAAGTTCATAGGATTTGTAGCAACATTTACAAAAAGGAAATCAAAAAATTATGCATTTCGCACAGGCATAAAGTAGAATTTGATGTCATGCCAAATAACAGTTGAAAAAAGAATTCACATTAAAAAGAAAAACAATATATTTATTAGATTTATTAGATTTATACAATAAATCTTGTTCCAATGGAGAGGATGTTATTTTTTTTTATAAAACTGCTGTAATTACTGTATTGTAACCAACTTATTGATTATGTGAGTACAGCGTAATATACATTTTTTTTAGTATAAAGTATAAATGTAGAGGGATAAAAGAAACCATCTACATGACGACATATTATGTACATCCCCATATTCTCTGCCCAGGGTCACAGTAATGAAGAGTGATGCAAAGATATGTTGCCCCAGAAACACCTTCATCTCCAGGTCTCCTGTCCTCTCTCTCTCTCTCTCTCTCTCTCTCTCTCTCTCTCTCTCTCTCTCTCTCTCTCTCTCTCTGGAAGCTGCTCCTACAACACAGAACAGAAACGATTAAGGGTCAACACCTTCGCCTTTTACCGTTTACCTTCCTTCAGGACCACCGTTCTGATCCTTTTCACCATATCATCAATATGATTTTGAGATTCCTGCTATTTTTGGGCATAAAACTTAAACTTAAATATACAATATAATGGGTTCACTGAATGAAAAAAAAAATGCTGAATGGAAAAGCCAACATGTCATACAATAATTTTTCAACACTTTTTTCAGCAGATCCCCAAATCGCTCTTCCTTCTCCTCTGTCAGTCTGTCAGAGGAGTTTGCCCCAGAACTGAATACAGCTGTATGCAAAACCTCTCTGATGCTCCATCGCCCAAACCTCTCGACTGGGGCCTACCCAATCTGCAGAGAAGCGTGGGGGATGGGAGAGGTCACGGGGGGGGGGGGGGGGGGGGGACTATATGGTTATTGCAGCTTTATCATTCACAATGGATTTAAAAAAAAAAAAAAAAGAGAGATATAATTATGTCCCTCTGCCCAGCAAACCACAAAATACAAGCCAGCCAGAGAGAAAGAAAAAAAAAAAACACACACAAACATATTAAAAGAAAGAAAATTAAAATTTGTTGAAAATGAAAAGAATGGTATTAATGAAAAATTTGGAACAGGCCAACTCATTAATATAATTACAAAACGTTCCATTGTTATTTGTGCTTTGTCATCTGTTTTAATTCCCCACACATGCATGACACAATCTAGAAATATTCAAAAACGCTCGCCGTGTTCTCTGTGTCTCTCACTTATCTCTTCCTCTTCCTCTCTCTCTCTCTTTCTAAATCTTTCTCTCTCTCTCTCTCTATAATGATGTTTGGCTGAGGTGGGGGTTAATTGCAGGGTTAACTGACACAGCCTAGAAGAGCAGTGTGCTGTGAATATGAGAGGAAAGGCAGGTTTAGTCACAGTGTGTGGATGGGAAAAGCTGTGCAGTTAGTAATGCTGCAGGTATGCATGTTGTGTGTGTGTGTGTGTGTGTGTGTGTGTGTGTGTGTGTGTGTGTGTGTGTGCGTGCGTGGGTGTGTGTCTGTGTGCGTGTGTGTGTGACACAGAGAGGCAGAGAGGGATAAAGAGGTAGACTTTTTCCATGTGGGTGCACTGGTGTGTGTGCATTTTGTGTGTATTTACGTGTGACTCCACATGCACTTATAAAACTGCATTGGCCGGACATGAATAAGCATCAGTAAGAGGCAATGCGTCTAAAGGGAGGTTAAACGTGTGCCTTTGTTTTCATGTGAATGGCTGACATGCAGGATTTATGTGCAACTCACCTTAGCACTGGTGTCACCTCCGCTCTATGCCTCCATGAAAAAAAAAAAAAAATCTGTCTTTCCTGCCGAGGTCTTACACTCACTCGAATTTGACTTGTTTTACAACAGCCAGTAATGAATATCTATGAAGGCAGTTAGTGTACCCAATTATTCAGTGTGTGCCCTGTTCTGCAGCATTGCTGGCTCCAGTCTATTTTCCCTTCAACCTCCTGACTGCTCAGACTGGAGTGCGCGACTGAGGTGCAATTTCAGTAATGCGTTTGACATACAAGCTAATGATAACATGTATGAATGGAGAGAATGCATATATGAATGAATGAATTCTCTAGCTATATGCACACATATCGGAATACATACTGTACACACAAATATGCACACACATGAATTTTGCACCACTTAGGATGTCAATGTGTGCCATGCATTCACACAACCACACTCACACAGGCATGCACACACACATACAGCATAATAGCTAATCAAATGTTATCAGAGCCTCAGTATGATCTAAATCTCCATACAATAATTCATTCTGGGAGATATCATCAATGTAAGGCTTCACTCTCATGTCAGCAAACACACATACACATGTAGGCGCACACACACACACACACACACACACACACACACACACATATTTAGCATGCATATACTCACATGTATGCAAACACGCCAAACACATGCACACACACACACAGAGTTCAAAAGAGATTGAAGATTCAGCAGCCTTTCTAACGTACAATTAACATACAGAGACACACAGGGTAATGGCCCTTTTCTGCTGGCTGTGTCACAAACAGATCAATGCAAACAGCTCATGACATTTATCAGATAGAGTCAAGGACCTCCACATTAGTATTGAAGCTCACCTCGCCGGTCAAGTGGATCAACATTATTGATATGAAGTCTACAAGGCAAAGGACAACTGCTATTTATTAATCTATAAGGAAGAGCCAAAGAATATGTGTTTTTGAAATAATATTTTTGGATTTGCAACCAGCGTATCTACATGTATGCGTGAGTGTGTGTGTGTGTGTGTGTGTGTGTGAGCACAAGTGAGTGAGTGTGTGTGTGTGTGTGTGTGTGTGGACAAGCCATTGCTCTGAGACACACAAGTGACAGTCCATCTCTCAACAAACGTGCAAAGGCAATTTTTCTCATTGTGAAATGATGTACACTGACATGTGGGATTTCTGGTCCT
This sequence comes from Centroberyx affinis, assembly GCF_046629955.1. Taxonomy (NCBI): domain Eukaryota; kingdom Metazoa; phylum Chordata; class Actinopteri; order Beryciformes; family Berycidae; genus Centroberyx; species Centroberyx affinis. The sequence goes on from NW_027279222.1 coordinate 605,909, forward strand.
GCTGCTGTGTGTGGCCCATCCTGACAGAGTCCTCCTCAACACAGAAATGACATTTTATACAACTTCACACACCCAACACTCAAACCCTTATTGCCCTTGTTTTATTTTGTTTTAAGGTTTTGTTTTGGGGTTTTTTTGGTTGTTTTTTCTTTTTCTTTTTTTTTGTGGTTGTTTTTAATTGTAGGGGATTATAAATTTGATAAAAATGTTATTAGCATTTTATCATTTAAATGGAGCTCACAGGACCCGGAGCTGCAAATACAATAAAATAAAATAAAATAAAATAAAAATAAATAAATAAAACAAAATGAAATAACAGTGGCATGACAACCACTGGAATTTGAAGCTGCATAGAAAATTGTTATCATGTCAAAATCAATTCCAAGTGATTAACAGTTGGAAAAAGCATGGCATAACACGGTCATGCGACATAATGGCTGATGTGTAAATGGTAATCTAGCCTAACTTCATAGGCTACTGTCATATTTCAAACTGGGCACATGCAGATTACTTTGGGAAGCTAGAACAATTACTATCAAGTACAGTAACAGGAGCAGACAACAGTTTCTATTTATTTAGACCAAAATTTGACAAAAAATAGCCTAGCATATTAGCAAAATTTCAAAATATTATTTTAGGTTATTTTTCTGCATCAATATCAGCTTACCTGTGACCACGCTGACCACAATAGCTTTACTGAGGCTCTATTAAACAAATTATTGTTTATCCTGAGAGCAGGGAGGTCATATAGGACATTTTATCCAAAGTACAGTGAACTTTGCCAACAACTTTCTACTCCTTTAGGTTACTCAGGGCTTGTCCAGGGTAGAGGTGGACAACTACTCTCTCTCTCTCCCTCTCTCTCTCTCTCTCTGTTTGTGTGTATGTGTGTGTGTATACAGGACTTGGTAAAAACCGGGTTGCACGGTTTGATATAGGCTAGTGTTTGTTATATCTTGCCATATATTACCATTTCTCCTTGGAGGGGGCCCCTTGCATTCAAATCAGCGACCGGCTGCATGATCGTAGAGGACAGCTTACTAGGCCCCTTGAATTGTTCACCAGGAACAATAGATTCCTTTGTCAATGTGTTTCTCTTTCTCTCCCTGGACAATACTAGAGGGTCCTTCTGGCTCTCTACACTTAAGAAATGTTTGCAAAATTACACCTCTTTATATGCCTCTCAAAACAAGTAGGCCTAGCCGTGCCAGTATAAAAGTGTGCGAGGTTAAGAAAAATTGCATCAAAAATTCGTGCATTTTCTCTTTGATAAACTTCAGTCAGCAATGTCTTAAAAAGGAACATTTCCAGCAGTTGAGAATAGCCTACAAATGGTTGAGACGGTTTTCTCCTGTAGGCCTACATTGGTTTGATATGTTATACTTGGGCAAAATGCAAAACAAAACAGAAAGACATATAGGCAACATAAACATTTTGCAAGAATGGAAGAAAGGAAAAATCCTAAAGTAAAAGCCTAATAAAATTATGAAATCTGGCATGGACATTAATAGCTATGTCAAATCATGATTTTATATCTCCAAAATATTTTAAAATAACCTCGTACCATCCCCTCACGCTTCTGATCATCTGATGAAGGAATATGACATTAGATAATGACAGGCGGGCTCTCTGTTCGCTGTGTTAGAGCCATGTTATAAACTATAAGCTGTGTATGTGCCTAACGAGCTTATAGTGCGCTGCTGCCCACCAGGCCGCAGCGCTGACCTCTCCCTCCTCCTGATGAATAGGCCCATAAGCAGATGCCCAGCTGTGCCTATCCGGGCCTTCAACAGCATTTCGGAAATCGGTATGATTTCCCTGGGAAAGTTGGCCCGCCACACCGGGACAATTCCTCCTACAATGTCCACTACTCCAACGTGCTGCCGATTTTTTTAAGCGCATATTAGGCTATTATTATTATTATTATTGTTATTATTATTATTGTTGTTATTATTATTTTTATTTAATTGTTGTTGTTGCTGCTGCGTTTGATAGCTGCTATTGTTGTATCATGATAATTATCAAAAACAATTATTCAAGTATATTTATAAATCATTATTTAGAGGGGAAATCATGTGCGCACAGACATTACAGAGAGCGAACAAATTTAAATGGCTTCAGAGAAGCAACGCTGATTTTTGCGCTTCAGCTTTATAGTGTTTACAGGTTGCCTGTATAGAGCACCATCAAGGCAAGCGAGGGGAATCCTGAATCCACATCAAAAAAAAATTTAAAATTTTTTTAAGTGCCATTATTTAGGCTATATTTAAAATATTGTATTCTTGTTATTGCTATTATTTGTTATTTATATTATATTTATTTAAACATTTTAAGTGAAAATTCATTTTAAAAGGCAAATGTCCCGCCAGGTTTACAAATGCATAGCTTCAAGTGTAATTATAATAGCCATCTCTGGTTTTGTTTTACGCATAGTCTACAAAATGTAGCCTAAACTTTTCTTGTCCATGTGATTCTGCAGAATGGCATGCCTCCCTGTCTAGGACGGAGAACTACGGCAGAAAACTGACAATATGAGCCTGGTCCTGAGTGCTGAATGGTCACCTCTCTGCCCTATTACACCGTATTTTCCTCAGCTGTTCGCTCCACCTTTATTATTCATACGACTGTGGTAAGGCGCTATAGCCTATATTTTTTCATTACAGACCGCCGTTAAACCCAACCGTGTTTGTCCCATATTAAATCACATTTGACTTGAATGTTTGATTTTCATAGACATCTCAAAGAGCAAGCTTCTCCTTACACCACCCATTCAGCCAGGAATTGTCCTGAACTCAGAAAGATAGAAAGGGAGAAATTAACTATAGGATAGGCCTACATATTTATACATATTTATTTCAAAATGGTTTCGATGGCAACACAACATTAAACTCTTCCGCGGCACGTCCCTTAATGTAATTCAAACGCACAGGAATATTTTCCCAGCGTACCTCAAAAGTCCAGGGGCCGCAGCTCGCACAACTGGGGCCGACTCTCCTCTCTCTTTTGTTGGGGCTATTGTGGGGGGCTGCGTGTTGGGATTGGGGGTGTAATGAGGGGGCTGCGACCCCCCGATGGGGGTGCATTTGCTGTCCAAAGACCGTTAGACAGTGGCTGAATGAATGGGGCCTGAATGTCATTGTAATGCACAGGGACAACTCCCCCTTCATTCAGCTTAAGATGTGGAGGCCGCTCAGCTCGGCAGAGGGAGAGATGAGGGGAGAAAAGCAACTGCAATTGAATTCACAATCTCTCCATCTTGTTCTCTCTTTCCTTCATCGTGCCAGAGGAGAGACGTGGACGCTATTTTCACAAAGTTAGGCGTTATGTTGCTGTACATGCGTTTGCTTTCTGTGCAGATGAAGGCCTGCGATTGCACAGAATGGAGAGAAGATGTGACGGACCTATGGCGCATAGCTGGAGGATACCCACAACGACGAGAGTAAGAAAATGAACAAAGGATTTTGAGTTAAAGCGGCGTGGATTTTTATAGGCTATATTTGGACAAAGGACTCTTTTCCTGTAGCAGGTGGCCTACAGTTACTGTAGGCTATATTTTTATATATTTTCCATATTTTTGGCAATGGGAAGCCATTAGATCTATAGGCCTAAGAAACGACTTTCATTAATGAATTGACTTGCATTCATGGAAATGCAAGGAGCGTTTTGAGATGTAGATTGCGACGGAGGTTCAGGTGAAACAATAGGCATGCCTGTTAAAATAGTTAATAATACCAGTCGTTTGAAAAAGACCACATTTGCGATTCTATAGTCTCGATAATTGAGAGAAAAGGGCAGCGGTTTCATCCTAAACATCGCTGACGGTTCCCTCTCTCCATCTCTTTGTTCAGCCAACAGTGGGTGGTAGAAAGAGGCTGCAGAAGGAGGGAGAAACATTTGAAAACCCAATGACATTTTCTTCCGGGATAGAAATCAATGTATTCCTGTAGGAATTTATTGGAACAATGATGGTGTTGCATCAAATGACTATGTTGATTTATGGTAATGTTATTAGGACGTATCTGTTCAAAGAAACCCATAGGCTCAGTTACTCTAATAAATGATGGGCTATTAGGGTAAACTTTTGGGTCTACTTGCTGAAAAAAAAAATATAGAAAGGCCAGCCAGGCTAATGGCTACCTCAACTTTGTTGACATGTTTGTTGAGTCGAGAAGAATATTTATTGAAAACTGGTTCAAATAGGCAAACTGGCAATTTGAACCTTGACACTGAGGCAACACTAAATAGCCGCGCCTCCCCCCTAGCCAAGCTTATACCAGTCTATAAGACAAACTGATGACCTGCATTTTGAAGGGCAGACAGATCTGTAATAGCCTACACTAGGCCACAAAACCAAATCAGCAGGTAGGCTATCACCTAGGCTACCACTGCTTAAACTAACCAATATAGAAACATGTTTTAGCCCAAAACATCTTGATTAGGCTACAATGAATACATTTTGAAATTTCATCAATCAGTAGCATGTATTGTCAAAAGTGCAAAGCAATACAATGCAGAATGCATATCCTAGCTTAAATATGCACCACATAGACAGTGAATGCTGACTTTTATCTTCACCTTTTAGACAGAAAGGTAACTGATGCTCACTGCAGACAGTGATATGGCCTTAGGCCTGGGCATCTGGGATCACAAGGTCCACAGGCCTTGGAGGAGTAATCTTGAACAAACGGAAGCACTGTATTCTTTTTACAGATTGGGCAAAGCAAATTTACAATAGCCTAGTACTAGGTGGATGTTGCATGAAATGTTTACTTACAAATGAAAATGGCGGCCATGCTGATGGACCTTTAGTTTGCACCAGGGATGCAGGCTAATGGAGGGTAAACCTTTCTAAACTCAGCTAACCACCTTTTTATTTGCAGAGTTTACCCATCTTTTTGGTTGACATAGGCTACGTCTATATGACAAATTAATTCTTTAAGTCATAGTGAGTGGGCTTGTGGCAAACTGATGTGAATACACATAGGGCCTTGGAAGGAAATAAAACAATAATTCATGCTTTTATGAAAATATAATTGATTTTTGTTTACTGGTGGATATTTGCCTCACGATGATCACCGACTGGAGGCCATAGTTTACCCACCTTTTTATTTACCACTAGGCTACATCATTGGTTTGTACCAACAATTAACTGCTGGGCATGCCTCTATTTTGGGTAAAATCACTACAGGCTGCCAGTATAAACGACCGCAGAAATGTCATGTTATTTCAGCCTGTTCTGGATACAAGCTACATCGCATCTGTTAGTAAATGCCAACCATAGACTATAACTATTATCTGTAAGCGTAAACAGTACATCTGCCCCGGTGCATGCATGCATGACGCGCTGCAGAAAGTCAGGCCGGTGGTTTCAAGGACATTTGGGGCTGATGAGGATTTGGTTTTAATGGGGGGAGGGGGGGACTTGGGCCGCGGGCCATGACGTCATTGTGCGCCCATGTAATCCTCTTGCGCTGAAGCCCAATCAGCAGAGACTCGCAATTGTCTGGGATGGGAAGAGAGGGGCGCTCTAATCCGGGAGACAGTGGATCACACAGCCCGAGAGAGAGAGGAGAGAGAGAGAGGGGGGCATGCATCCAGGGCTGGATTGTGCCTGAAATGGGTCAGATTAAAAAGACACGAACCAAGAGGAACTGAGTGACTCTACGTGGAGAGAGGACCTTTTTGAAGAGAAAGAAGGCATTTTTTTTCACCTCAAATACGAGAAAATCAGCTTCACGACAATGCCAGCGTGTAGGGATTTGGTAGATGCTATGTGGCGCATAGCAAAACGACTTGCCTTTTTTCCAGATATAATCTAATGTAAAAGTAGCCTTGTATAGTTTGTCAACTGCATGAGACGAGAGAGGAGGCATCGCGCGTTTTGTCCGAGGGCGTTGATTATGGACAAGTGGGGGAACTGCATACAAGCCAAGTTAAATGGAACATACTGCTCACAGTGGGATGTATATGACTTCAAACAAATAGCCTTACACTGTGCTGCCATCGTTGTTGTGTTTTGTTTTGTTTTTCATTCTTGTCTTTGCTATTGGGTCAGGCTAAGGTAAATTGCATGGTTTTAAGGAAGGACAAAGCGAGAACATATAGCCTATCAGCTGTCAGTTCTGTGCAAGGTAACCAGCCAAGAGATGCGTAAAGGCGCACAACCGCAGAATATGAGAGCAGAAGTGTTGCATGTTGGAAGATGCTATGCTACTAGCTAGGCTACTTCACATCATTTGATTATATGGACAATATTGTATTCTTGCTGATGGAGTTTAATGTCGAGCTATGGCGCAGTGATATCAATATTCCTTTGCGCAGAATCTGAAGACACTTGGAGATGGATTGTGGTCGCGCGTATTATTGCTGGAGTAGGCTATAAATCGGCTTTAGATTTGTGTGTGTGTGTGTGTGTGTGTGTGTGTGGAGGGGGGGGGGGGGGGGGAGCGAGCGCGCGTGTGATGCAAAATCGGCTTTAGATTTGTCTGTGTGTGTATGTGTGTGTACGCCCGAGCGCGCGCACGGAAACGGGAGCTGTACTTAAGTCGCAGTCAAGACTTGCATTCTCCTTGAAGGCAGATGCTGTAGGTTTCAGCATGTGGAAGTCAGACAGGGTTACTGCTTGTTGGCTTGGGTTCATAGTTCTCCTGTCAGCAGGATGAGAAGGCGACTTCTTGAAGGGTTGTCACTCTGCGTGTTCACAGCGGACCTTGATTTAATGTCCATACAATTAAGGCACGCGGTGAATGCCAAGAGAGGAATCTACACAGCATCATGCTTCAGATCATTTTATCAGGCTGCAGGCTTCAGGCTTTAGTTGACTGTTTTAACCCTTTATCATTCAAATATAGGCCCAGGCTGCCAACCATACCATCAGGACAAAACTGACTGCTGTTCACTACTCTCTGTGTGTGTGTGTGTGTGTGTGTGTGTGTGTGTGTGTGTGTGTGTGTGTGTGTGTGTGTGTGTGTGTGTGTGTATGTTGCCTTGACTGGGTGGGCGCAATGCGTACTTTAATATTTTATAGCAGAAAATTAGGGCACCGCCATTTAACTTATATTCCACATCTTTAGTCAAAGACACTGTGTTTTAAATGCATATAGGCCGTAGAGGTTATTCAAGTTATTTTCTGTAGACCTATATACAAAAGTAATGCACAATGCAGCACGCAGGATACGACACAGGCTTACGATAACAATTGGACCTTCGTCAAATAGGGTCAATAGGCCTAGCTCGGGGTTTTTAATAGACGTCTATCCTTGGATTGAATGGTATTCACCCCTATTCCTAAACTAGTCCCATAGAGCTTTATAAATGATCAAGGATGTGGCGAAAGAATAGCTTTTCGCGTTTAAGTGTACCTCTCCGGAGTAATATAATATACAGTATATCTGTATATTTTAAGTGTAGCAGCTGGAAAGTGAGACAGTAAATATGAAAAGGGTATAAGAATGAAAAAACAAACAAACAAAAAAACATTAAACCAAAATGCAGACCAGACCTAGGCGGGACCTAAAATAGCCTAATGTAAAATGCACCGGCCGCAAGCCTGCCTACAATTTAGAAGCAGCCGTGTGTGTCTGATAATGGAAACATTCATTAACAGAATGTTATTGATGGTAAAGCCTAACCTTTATTGTACTCAAGCCTAGCTGGAAACGCTCTATTTATTCCGATTTCTTACAAAAGTGTTATATCTTGACTGTTTGAAATGTTTTACACAATGTTTAATAATCCTATAATAACACGTAAGGCTCCCTATAGGCTATAGGCTCAATCTCGGTCAGTTGCAAGAAATGATTTATTTGATGAGGAGAGAGAAAGTAGGCTAATAGCTCTATTCCACCGTTCCTACACGCCATGCCTCAAACCTCAGGCCTACAGCACAGGCTGAACAGCCTCCAGGGATAAAGACTGACGTTGGTTGCAGTGTTGGTCGGATAGAGTCAACATATAGAAATGTAAGTGGTCCAATGCCACCTACAGGCGTCCTTCTGATAACGCATCACTGAAGCTGGTCTCGTGTTATAGATTAGTTGAAGGCTGTAGGCTTTCATACTAGACTCTAGTTCCTTTACAGGACAAGTGTTTAGATAATAATAGAAAATAAATAAATAGTCTATACTTATCATATATCCTGGATATTCCATAGACTCTATAGGCTTTCATTCTAGACTCAAGTTTGTAACAGGACCAATATTTTTAAGTAATAGTTAAAAATAGAATAGCCTACAATATAGTCTAGCTGTGGAACTAAATGTTCTAAACAGGACAAAAAAATTAAATAATAAATGAAAATAAAACTGCCTACACAACTTCCACATACAGCCTAGTTGAATGGGTTCATGCTAGACTCAAGTTCCTCTTACAATATAATTGTTTTTAAATGATAATTAGAATTAAAATATCCCGCCCAACGACCATATAATGAACTAAAAAGAAGAGAATTAGCTAATAGTTGTATTAATAAAAAAGCTGACCCATAGAGACTCTCTTTCAACATATATTGTAGAACATAAATATTAGAAAAACTCACACGATCTGAGAATTTAACATCTATCTCTATATTAGGCTTATATGGAAACTGATTGGAGAGGACCTTTCTAAATATCTGGCTTTATATAAACACGAATTCCAACATTAGGATAACTGGCAATAACCTCACTGCAGGATTTTTGTCAGGAATATATTAATGCTTAATATCTGCCTGGTACACTGAGCTGCACATTAATATTATGAGTCTATAGAGCAGAGAGCATGACAGAGGTAATGTTCTCTTATTTTATTTCTCTGTTGGATGCATGCTTTGTAATAATGTGACAACAAATAAAGCCTGAGTGTTATTGAATTATCTCCTTGTTCTTGTGATTTTTTATGATAAATTGTACATGCCAGAGTCACGCCAAATTTTGCACCTTGCATGCAATATCTGCGGAATTACAACTGACCTGAATTAAAACAAAATGGAGTAATGATAACTTGTTCTTCCCTTGACATGTTCATAATCCTGTGAGAGAGATTTGTATCGGACACGTAGCCTATGGACTGCCTCAGCGATGCAACTTGAGCTGATCTCTAATGAAAAGGATTAATTCTTTTGGAATCGTATAGATCCCTGAGAGGCATAAAATGCTATCACACTTTACATTCACATCCATGATAACATGATAATAATCCTCATTTCATAAAAGGTCATCTACAGATAGTGTCTCTGTACTCTCAAATGTACTTCATTATGTGCCTGGATCGTCCCATCAGCAGGTCCTCCAAATCAGGAAATCAGCACCACGGAGAGCTCCCATCAAGTTACGGGTGTAAGAAGAAAAGAAAAAAAGGAAGAAAAAAAACAACACTAACATATTTAGGACCTGAAGGAGTATGTGCACAGGGCATCTCAGGCCAGAGAATTAGTTGTGTATGGGTTGTCAAAAAGAAGTAAGCTGTTTTGACAAACATGTAGTACGGTTCTGGATCCTCCGTCTTTAATTTCCAAAGGAAGGTTGGCCATCGAAAAACTCCAAAGCCAAGCATTTGTATGTGGTGGATCTGGTGTTTTCTTTCAAATTATATAGTCTACATCTTTAAAATACCACAGAGAGACATCCCAAGCCCACTGCATGTCGAAATGCAAACATGTGCAGTCGGTTAAATTCTTGGGTAGGCCAGTTTAGCCTATGACAACATGGCCTCCTTTGATAACGTTGTGTTTCCATACAAGTCCAGTATTAGTAGGCTAGTAGCTGCATGATGAAACTAAGAGGGCAACAAGGAACAAGTGCAGCAAAAAAAAACAAAAAAAAAACGTTCAGTGACATTTATACAAAAGGGCAGGCCTACAGCTCCTCGCTTTAGATAAGGTCGCTATAGTTGATTGTAAGCTTACAGAAGGGAAATTCAAGAGATCAAGACAAAGTAATTGCTGAATGGACAGTTTATTAAGGCTTGATTTCTTCTATAAAGATAAACCAAGATAGATCTTTTGAACCATTACAGGTTGTTATGCCCACTACAACTGTGGTCTATAAGATAATCACTTTTTTTTTTTTTAATTTATCTTTAATGTCATGTCATGGCTCCTTTTGTAGTGATGAAACAATATACTTTCTTGGCTAACCTGACATGTCTCTCTATTGCAGCAAACATCTTCAGACAGTTATCATTAACGTGCATTAAGCCCTGTACCATAGTCACAACCAGGTCATGCTTCCTGAGGCAGAGACCGCTGTGGCTGCCACTCAGTCTTCGGTGGCATCCTGATCTTCTCGCCTCCCCCTTCAGCTGCACTGGTCGCAAAGAGCGGTATTGGTGAAGGAAAACATCCGAAGGGCGTTCACCGTATTGCTTGGACCAACCACGCTCTCGATTAGTGCAGGTAAAGGAGAGGAGGAGGAGAAGATAGGATCCTATTAAAGGTTTATGATCAGTTCTCTAATTACAAGGGGTTCACTGGCCAGGTAAAATACAAAGCAGATATGCTTCTTCAAATGTCCGGAAATAAGATTTTGAAACACACATTCGCACTCACACTGGACTGACCTCAGCAAAGTAGGCTACAGTACTTCTGCCATCTCAAAGTTTATAGGGGGTGCGGTTACTGACAGACTCAAGATTAGAAACCATATCCATAGTTTGAAAAGCACCACTAAATATATTGTGAATGAGTCCACATTACCCACACTACTACATCTTTATAAATTCATTTTTTTCAAGTGGAAAAAACGTGAATTGGGATTTTGAACTGATTTGTTACCACGTAGCTACGTCGGGATTTAAACTTTATCACACATACACACAAACTTGAAAACTAGGAAAAATCCCCTAGCGTGTAGAAGACAAACGGCAGTATTCCTCACTGTAATTTTTCATTCCACAAAATGCCAAAGTGACAGTTTCTACTAATCAAGGAGAGAGAACCCGCTGGTCTTGAATGTGCTACAATCAGTCTCCATTCTGGCTTTGAATGTCCTGAAATCAGTGACAGGAGAACAGGGGACAGTGCTCTTTAAAGGACCGTAAACTATAATAACATTGCCACTCTCATCTCACAATCAAGCTGCAGGGTGTATAATTTTTTAACATCTCCAACAGACTGACTATATTGCAGCTTGCCATGCATGGGCTCACACTTACTCAATTAGTGACTTTTTTTGTCTTTTAATACCCAATCCCCAATCACTTTCGTTTTCATAACATACCTGAAATTACTTTACTGTATCATAAATCAATGGTTTCAATCTAAGACAAACTATTTTTTCGCAACAACCAAAAAACACACAGAAACCACATTTCATTCTTGTTTTTTTCTTACTCTTGATAGTAAATCAGTTACATTAATTTTAGGTTATACATTTTTAGGCTTTCTCCATGACTATAGGCTCCTACGTTAAAGCTTAGCATTACGAACGACATGATAGACTTAGCAAAACCAAATTCGAGGAAAAAAACAAAACAAAAGGATTAAGACAGAATGATGGTGAATGGACAAATACGTGAACCCTCCCCCCCTTTACTGGAACAAAAATGCAAAAGCAACAATTCATTCAAATGTAGCAGTTACATCATTACATAATTCTGATTATAAAACAATTTAAAATGGTGGATGCGACAATTCTCTCAGACTGGATTGCGTACACAAACAGAATCTCCTGATGGAACATACAAAAAACCCCTTCAAGACAAACATCGAAAGAAATCAAAGCAGAGGGGTGTGAAGGATGTCAATAGTACAATTTTTGATTTAAATGGTGAAAGTTCTGGTTGTAGAGGACACATCAGTTATTTCCTTCCCAGAGGCCTCCTCCTCTGAAATGTCTCGAGTCCCGTGTGACTTCACACTATCCCTGATTTCTCCAGCACTGTCACTGTTAGAGCGGTTCTTTTGAGAAGTCACCAATAACTAGAAAACAAAACATTAAGGCTCCAGAAAACAGGTTTCTGAAATGAAAATTGTCAGTAGTAAGCCAAAAAATAGAGATTTTGTTGATCTGAATGAAAAATAGATAAACCATTGAAGTTTTATTATCACACAGTTCCAAGTCCGACATTGCCTTTGGGATCCTCCAACCCTGTTGGCACAGTTAAACCTCTGAAGCATGGCAATGTTGCCCCCCAATGGACAAATAGGGGCAGGACACATCAGTTCCTGATTGTACTGAAATATAAAGTGGCAGATTTTTTTTTCTCCATGGTGCAGTCAAACCCTGATTCAATTGGAAAGAGGAGGAGGGGGCAGGGGCAGGAGAGAGAAACCCAGTCTGACGAGAGAAGAGTACGAGATGGTAAGAACGGGAAGAAAAAAAATCAAAAATCTGAACTAAAGAGTGTGGTGGTGGCTAGGTGATACATTAAATCAGCTTGTTATCCCTGCACAAGAGGTGGGTGGTACATGGGGCAAAAAAGCACAAGTCTCAACGATGGCAGAGATTCACCAGGATTAAATAGAAAAAAAGAAGGGCTTGGTTGTATTTTCATATTCTTCTGTCTCTTAAATCAAAAGTCCTAGTGTAACTGTTGATCAAGCCATGGATAAATGTCTTCTATTGTTTATTCCTGTTTTGGCGCTCCTGTTGGAGAGGGAAAAGAAAGTCAACATTAGACATGCAAATATCACATAACAGCGCAGTAAAACTGTATGATCTTGTTGAATAGAGGTCTACATTATCTAGTTTAAGCAATGATCAAAGGATTAAAGAAGCTGCTAAAATTTCCATTCATCTTCACTATGTTGAAGAAGGCAAACAATCAACACCAATCACCCACTGTCAGCTAAAACTCAATACTCCTGGGATAGCCAACGACACTGACAAGAAAATGTGAAAAGACGGTTCTTTACCTGATCCAACCGAGAGCGGTTCTGTATCGGAGCAGGTTCAAAGGTCTGTCAAGAGGAGTAGATATGGGGAAAGAGAAAGAAAACAAGAGTTAGTCTAGCACAGAAACAAATCAACGGTCACATGATCACAAGAATGGAAAGATGCAACTAAATATGATGTAATAAGGTACACCTGAGAGGTCTGCACGGGCCTGTTTTTTCAAGACCGCTCCCGCCCGCACCCACTGCTTTTTGTGCCGCAACCGACTGTACAATTTAGTGCCCACACCCGCCCACACAACGCTTAAAAACTGAGAACTCCACCCGGCTGGGAAACCGGGCCACATTAACAAACGCACAATCAAATGACAGGCGCAGACAGTTTATGTGAACGGCAGAACTGCCAAATTGTGCTGTGAAAAACCTGCATCATGACCACGCTTTCAAATGTGCCGCCCGTAGCCTGCACCAAGATCTGCTGAGGGACTCGTGGGGCAGGCAGGCTCACGTAGACCTCTAGTACACCTCTGTTGTGTTCTAATGAAAAATACCTAACACAATAAGTCAGATGATTGTACCCACCTTACGCACCTCCTCCTCTTCTTCCTGCCTCTTCTCGTAGTGGGAAAAGTCATCAAAGATGGAGGTGGTGTGTTTGTAGGTGGCGATGATCTTGAGCACCTGCTTGGCCTTCTCCAGAGGAACCTCCTGGGTGTCACGGGAGTTGGTCACTGGCTTGTTGTCATTGTTCTCCAGGCGGATGTGGCGCAGTTGGCTATTAGGCACGTCCTTAACAAACAACCAGTCCACATCAAACTTTCCCTTCCACTTGTCCTGCGCCCATACACCGGCACTGGTGCCGTAGTCCACTGGTGAGCGCATCTCTGCCACGCCGCAGAAATGGCCGCTGCCATTGACACTGAACAGCAGGTATACGGGGCCTTTACCGTTCATGGCCCGGAAAGCTGAGTCCAGCCGCTTGTTGCCGTGTTCTGTGCTGCACCAGATGGAGTACTTGATGGAGCGATGGATATCATCCTCAGAGTAGCTCTTAATGATGAAAACACGGCCATTCTTCAGGTTCCATTCAAACTCCTTGGGGTTGTAGCTATGGGCGGCACGCAGCTTCTCCAGCACTGGGTGGGACTCTCCACCGGGTCCCAGGCTGGCCGAAACTGGGGGGCCACTGTTCCCACCGCCAACCATTCCCATCACACCACTACCCTCAAGGCCACCCTGCCCATAGCCTAAGTTACGGTTCCGTGGGGCGACCCAACGGGTTTGGGGTGGTGGGGGCTGAGTGTGGTTCTGGTAGGGCTGCGGTGGTGGCTGGTGGTGCTGGTGATGGGGGGGCTGGGGCTGTAAGGCCATCGGCTGCATCTGGGGTTGCACCAAAGACTGGGGAGGGGGAGGCTGCATGGGTCCTTGCTGCATGGGGGGTTGAGGTGGCATGGCATGGGGCAGGCCAAGGGGCTGCTGCTGTTGCTGCAGTGGAGCTGTGGCCACTTTAGTCACTGGCCCCTTGTCCCAGGTGCCAATGTTCATGTTGTGTTTTATGGGCGGCGGAGGCAGAGCTCCCCCCGGGGTGGGCATGCCTGGCTTCACCTTGGCTTTAAGTTGCTGGGGCTTGGCGGGTTTGCTGGCGATGGCCGCCCAAGAGGTGGGTTTGGGTGGGGGCATGCCAATAGGCGTGGCCCCATTGCCTGTGGCTGCCACTGCAGGTCCGCCAATCACAGAGCCAACAGCTTTGACCCCTGACCCCTGGCCAGTGACATCCCCTCCGATCTTCAAGCCAACCATACCCTGCTCCAGGCTGTTCATACCAGGGGCCTTGTTGAGGGTGTCACTGTGGAAGCCCGTCTGACCGTCAGGTACCAGGGTGCCCCCCAGGGAGCTGGGAGGATAGCTGTAGCTGCCACCGTAGGCTGAGCTCTGAGTCTGCTGGCCTTGGGAGCCACTGGTGCCCCAGGCAGAGAAGGCTGGGTTTTCAGGGAAAAAGTTAAACCTGTGGGGGTAGATGCTGCTGCCCAGGCCCCCTGGCTGGCCAAACACTGTGTCCGGCATGAAGTGATGGTCTCCATTACTCAAGGGTCCATAGGGAGTGAGGTATGGAATGGGGGGGTCTCCACCGGTGGACCAGGGGGCCTCACTGAGGGGGTACGGAAATCCAATGGAGGGGGCGTAGTAGCTGGACAGGTATGGGTCGGTGATGGACTGGTAGCTGTTGTTCTGGATGCATGGGAGTCAGCAAAGCCACAACATTAGCAAGTCACTTACAATTTGATTTAAAACCACTCTACAAATTAAATGAAACACTGCTAGACTATAGCAAAATCCACTGCAAGCAAATCTTCATTTTATAATATGATCAGGTTTTTAAAATGAGTTTTTCTAAAGTTATCTGTGTGATAAAACAAAAAATTAATTACATTTATACTCTCATCATTATTATATTACCACTGGTTTATTATTTGCTAACAATTTCCCGATCAAAAATAGTACTTCTTGTTAAGACAGAGATCTTGAGCTTTACCTGAGTTGATTGACCAGTGAGGTATGGCTCAAAGTCATTGTCGTGGACAGTCTCCTTCTGATGCAGTGAACCATTTTGCACTGCAACAAAACAAAACCCCATCAATGCATTTTTAAATATAGATGTGTGGATGACTGAGTGCACAGATTGTTTTATTAGAAGGACAGATAGCAACAGTTGTTTCAGCAACTAAAGGCTATGCTTGCAATCTAAAGCTTAGGTCAAACTACAAGACTGTTAAAATCTTGCACAACGAGGGCAATTCAGCAAACAAAGATGGGCCTTCACAAACATGAAAACGAGGGATCACATACTTCCTGATTCTGTCATTCAAAAACAATTTCCCATTCGTTTAGAACAGTTCACTGTAAATACAATTACAAAATAGGTGTTCAATTATTTCTTTCTTCTTCATACAGAAGCTACAATTTACATTACAAATGTATGCTGAAGTGACATTATTACAAGGATAACATTGATGAAGAATTCTGTATTAGACTTCTTTTACTTAATTTGTAATTTCATACTTATGTGGATTGACCCCAGTACGTTGTCATTTTATATGAGATTTATTCCTCCAACTAAAATTATATATCAACTTATCAAGAGTGGAGCAAAGGGAGTAGGGAATATTTCTGAAGTAAGCCATCTGTGTGAGTGGGCTTTGTTGCCAAATGCGACTTCTCCTCAAGTTCATTCTCTTTCTTGCCCCTTGAGCTCAACTCCCACTGGCTGTTGCCAGGGTCACTCTCAGATTTCAGTCGTGGCGAGTCTTGGACCGCTTCACACAACACGAGCCCAACCAGACTGGGCCTGACAAAATCAAATATGTCTGAAAAAATCTTGTCAGGCCAAAGGGCCAGAGTCGGCAGTCTTGAGCCCATCATACCACAGGATAACTGCTTCAACTGTCGGGCTGGACCCAGTAATATTTTTTAATTATTATATTATGTGTAGTGTCTACAGAGATACTAATAAGCTATATCTGTCAAAAGCCATAATCAGCTGACAATATCAGTGGTCCATTATATAAGACTGTCCCTCTTACATGTGCATGTCTACCTCCAAAAAAAAAAAAAAATCAGTGAGCCATGACAGACAGTGCTCTGGCCCTTGAGACAGGCCTAACCTGGAAGTGAGTCAGACTATGGCCTGCTGCCTGCTGCCAGCCAGACCTGCAGGTTAAGGGTGAGTCAACACCTGCCTGTCATTCAACCTGTTCTGGCAGCTATGGCAAACCAACAACAGCTTGAACATCATAAAAAAAACAATGAAAAGGGCAGTAATAACAACACTATCATCAACACCAATCGACGTCAGCAAGGGACTACAGCAATGAATAACCACCAGTAAATCATACAACTGGGATAGGTAATGTGAATGGGTTAAGAGCGAGACTGGACTAACCACAAAGTTCAAACAGCTGTTTTATATTCAAGTCATCCATCAACCATATCATTCTCAGGTTAGGGCTGGAACAGCAATAAACCCTTGTAAGGCATGGACTGCTGGTGATTTTAGCAATAAAAAAAATAAAAAAAACGGAACAAAAAACAAATCACACACAACCTATATCAGTCAAAGCAATACTGACTGCACCAGCATTGTGCTAAGAAATTTTCAGAGATAAGCACCACGGACAGCTTCATGTCATGGATATAATCTGTCAACAAGGCAAGACACTAATTTTGCCCACAGACCTCAGTGGCTAGTGGATTCTAAACTTCACCGGCCCCTTTCATATGGCATTTGGTAGACATATGACATGTGGTGGATGCTTTTATCCAAAGTGCCTTACAGTCCATGAGTGCATACATTTTTAGCACTGGTGGTCCCTGTGGGTACCAAACCCTGAGCCTGACAGTTTGTGCCATGTTCAATCACTGAGCTAAAGGTCTACATAGTCACTATATAACCAGCCAAAATGATTTTCTTAAGATAAATAACTTCCAAAAGATGGATAGTTACCTGCCAAAGTGGCACATAGAGGAGATTAACTTGTCAGCCACAGCCAAAATTTAACAGCAATTAGTTAATCGCTGGTGTTCACCCAGCCAATCTGGAAATCAAGCTGTGTAAAGGCCCAGGAACACATTATAATGCAGCTAATTTCCCAATATGTGGTGTAGCTTGACAGTAGTGGATGTCAAGGCCTACTGAAGTATCAGTGGAAAAATGAGTGAGTAGTAACAATGATCTGACTCAAAGGGTAGGCCCAAACTAAACAGAAAACCCGTTTCTGAAATACACTATATTTATTGATTCAGTCTCATGATATGCAGCAACTCACCTTTAGATGCTTGTCCCTTTGATCTCTGCATCCATGTTGGATCATGCAAAGAAAAAAGGAGACGTCATGGTCATTTTCAGTCAGTTTGAGATTGAATACATAGGTTGGGTTTGTAGCTCACAAGCCGAACACAAGACTACTTCCTGGGCAGAGACAATGCAAAACATTTACCTAGTCTATGGTGAGGGGTTACAAAAGACTTGGAGAGACGAGGTTACAAAACTCAACGCTATTTATTTAGTGTGTAATACACTTTGGTATGTAACTTCAATCACTTAGCTAGCTAACGTTAATACACACAACTTGCTCGCTAGCTACCACCATCGAAATGGCTTTCTACACGCAAATAATGTAGCTTGCAGATTGCCATCACAGGCTGCAAACATTGGGCCAGCCTAAACACCATGCAGTTATTTGTTAAAGGTTCCACGAACAGTTGTGTTTCAGATGTTAGCCTGAGCCTCTATATAATTATTTTACGTTAGCTATGGAATGGAAGTATTCAACCGAAGGTTGGAAGAGTGTTTTCTACGATGGTGGCACAGACTTGTGGCTTCAGCCATGGATGATTTTGACAATTATGTACATGCACACGTATACATGTCATTCTTCTTCTATGTCTATTAAAAACATAACCGTTCCACGGAATGCGGCTAACTTGCTAGCTACATACACCGGCCAACGTTAGTGGCTAGCTAACACTTCCAATGAATAGCCATAGCCCAATAAATCGTTAGCAGATTAGCTAGCTTGCAAGCTTTCTACAGGCGAGGTGCATCGTCCTTCCTACCTGAGGGTCAATGCTTGTGGCAGACATAATTCATTAAGCAAGTCCCTGGATTCTCACAGAGCCTGAGCTTGTGACTGGATTTCAAGCCCCGTGTTTTGAGAGCAAGTTCACTGCTCAGTTATAGTTAGCTATCTGGCTAGTTATGCCGCTTAGCTTGTGGCTAGTGGTAGCTTGCGCTAGCTCAGCTGTGTATTTTCCGCTGTGCACGTATCCCAACTTCCACAGTTCAAGTCTGTCGCCTCGGATTCTGTGTCCGAAAGCAATCAAGTCCTGATATAGTTTCACGTTAACGTTATGTGTCGGCCGAATTGAACTTGCGGATCTTGTATATTTCTGTCCTCGGTCGCTTTTTACTTTGTCTTTTTATTCCAGAGAGATCCCTCCTCAGTTACGCTACCGAGAAGCCCTGTACACTTCCCCAATGGCTGCTCCATCCGGGCTTTGAGCCGCTGCTTTACGTCGATAACCGCGAGGTGGCAAAAGTTTCAAGTATCCTGTAGCTGTTCCATTTAAAGTGGTGCATTAAGGTCTGGGATTTAATACAAATATGAGACAGATGATGAATTAATGCAACATATATGTTGACATCCCATTTTAAAAAGGAGTGTTATCTCTTACTGACATTGGTGTAAAAGTTTGCTAAAATTTTGTACAATTGCCATGGACGTAATTGACCCCAGGGCCCTCAAACCCTGTTTATTTTTCAATGAACCATTCTGAGTCTGCCCATTATTGGAATTTCTTCTCTAAGATTTAATAAGAGGCAATGTCAAGCCCTAAATGTTGGAAAGCAAGGCATACCTTTACAAAAGAGAAGTAGGCTATATAATGATATCATACATTTTAGGAGGATACTAGGCATATAAAAAAATTATAGGCCTAAAAAAGTCCCTTTAGGCATATTATGGGAATATTATTGGCACATTGCTGTGATATCATGAGAGATAAAACATAAATAAATACCAGGAAGTACAGATCACAATAAATTCACTACTGAGTAGGCCTACCACAGAAAAACTATAAGTCCATCAATACCATAGTGAGAGAAGGGGCCATCAGTAAAATCCTGTGACTGGTGTGTTTTCATGACTGATGTCTTAATAGGCCTACTTTCCAATGATAGCATTCATAATTTATGCTTACTTGCACTTCACATGCATCCCAAAATCACATTTACAGTTGCGCATCCCATCTTTTTCTGGCGGGTGACCCCACTGAGGTCAAAATATTCCTGTGACCCCAACTCTATGGCTGTAGATTGAAGGAAATGGGATATAGAAAGCAGGCTGCTAGTCAATTAACCTTGTATAGGCAGGGAATGATTTAATCAGTGTCATGCATGTGGTCTAAAAGCCTAGGGGTTTTATCATTTCAGAATAACTCTGATATTATTATGCTCATTTTAGTATGATTAGAATTTAAATTGGGACCCAGTTTTCATGACAGCCAACTAAGGTCAGGAAAACCTGGTTTAGGTTCCGGGCCCCTTACTGCACCAAGTGATCATATAGTTACTCCCTCTCACCACCAAGGGGCAGCAGTGAGACCCCCCCCTCCCCCAATCCTCTAAACTCTGACAAAGGTCAAATCATAACATAGGTGTTATTTTCAGCTCAACACAGGCCTAATGAATAATGGCCTAAACAGTGACTCTAGGTATTTACACAACATTGGCACTAAAAAGAGAGGATACTTTCACGTCTTGCCTAGATCAGCTTTTGCTCTTCCCCTTTGTGTAAAGTGTAGTCTGACAAGCCTTAACTAGACACAGCACATAGCCTATAGCCAAAATAACTTACATCTCTCGGCTATATAGAATTTTAAATTCAGGAAATTTTAAAGTTTTGTCAGTACTGAAACTCTTTAATATTGTAAAGGTGTTCACAATGTCCAGCAGAAAGTTTATGTTTTGTTGTAAAACAACAGAAGGCCTAGATGCACACAGCAAATCCTGCAAACATGGCAACAATGGCTGAATTTTAACAATGAATTATTACCCCTCCTAGGATAAAATGCACAAGCATAATTTTTTTTGTTTTGTTTTTTAAATGCCCTTATTCATTAATTCATTCATTAATTCATTCAGTTCATCCAATCTAATACTTAATCTTACAAAATCGAGTGCAGAGAGGAAAGGTCCCATATGAAAGGGTCCATTCCTCTCCCCTCCCAATTAGGATATGACAGTCTACCGGCATTTAAGGATATCCAACGTATCCCTAACAGAAAAACACCATAATATGGTATTTCAGTCTCCTATTGTATAACTGTAATAGCCTAATATTACCATAGGCTATAGTTATGTTGTGATATGTATAGTAGGCCTATCCTTCTAAAATTTCTTACAGGATTATATAGCCTAGTTATTTTTCGAAAGGGGCGGAGCGGAATGGTATTTGCAGGCTGTCATTCATTCAAGGATCAATGAGCCTGCATTCTGGCATTTGGTGACTTTTCTGGAAAGCAGCCTCATGTAGGCCGCTGCGCAGACCACCGCAGCTGGTCATATTATTTCAACGGTTGCGCTGCGCTCACCTTCAGTGCGCGCTCCACTATGGACCGCAAAAGGGATGACTGGCACAGGACAAAAGGAGGAAGAAAAAACCATATGCCACAGAATGACGGATGACAGGAGTACTATGCTGCACATCCTTGAGGAGCCTCAGATGCGAGGCGAAGTGGAGAGACTCCGAACTTTTCAAAACTGGCCTGCAGATGCACCGGTCACTTCTGGAGACCTAGCTAAGGCGGGCTTCTTCTTCGTGGGCCCCGGGGATAAAGTCCAGTGTTTCTGTTGTGGAGGGACTTTAAGATGTTGGGTACACGGGGACAGCCCGACTGCCGAGCACAAGAGGCATTTCCCCACTTGTAGTTTCATGCAGGGCAGAGCCGTGGGGAATGTTCCGCTCCAAGTTGCGCCCGGATCCTCGGACTCCGTGGACGGTCAGCTGTTGAGCCAACTCCAGAGGATGACTGTGGACGACCAGGGGACGGGCGGACAGGCGGTCTACCCCGAGATGGAGGTGGAGGATTCCCGGCTTACCACTTTCCACAACTGGCCCACCGGGGCCTCGGTCCAGCCTGACGTTCTTGCCAGAGCAGGATTTTTCTACACAGGTGCACATTGAGGCTCACCAAGGCCTTGCTGAAAGCATTTATGTTATGATCCTCTAATTTTTTTTTATTGTTGATGTTTTTTATTTGCAACATTTGAGTAGCTATCTAAATTGTCAGTGCAATGTTCAGAACTGACCCATGGTCACTGCTAGAGACCCCTCTTTGTGAGAGAGTTCATGGTACAATTGTCCTGCTGACTCATGAGGTTGTGGACAGAACAACCTGGACAGAGCTAGGGCTGCATACACCTAAAGGAGTAGGGTGCCATAACCTCATGCAAAAACCATTTGGACAATATGGACATATTTTTGTTATCAAAACTTTTAAGAAAAATGGGGGGACATTATGAGAAAATGTCAAATTGTTCCCGTGAACTCAGTTTAGAAGCAGTTTCTTGTTTGTGTGTGTGTTTGTGAATGGAAGAGATTGTCTGCAGCTGTAAAGGTTAAATTAAATCAATGAAGCTATGTCATTAGTACTCTTCTGACAGTAGTATGTCCCGTCAGGTCATGGTGACAACGTCAAATGTTTCTACTGTGATGGAGGGCTGAGGAACTGGGAGCCAGGAGACGACCCATGGCAGGAACATGCCAAGTGGTTTCCACGGTAATGGCTCTACCTACAGGACTTGTTACAGGCAGATATAAAGAAAGCAATTGACTGCATCCTTTGTATTTTTTGCACTGGTGATTGAAAATGTATTGTTTTCATATAGAGTGTGAACTTCATAGTCTATGTCCTATATGTTACAGTTCTAGCACTCTTGAAAAATCTCTCTGTGTTTCTCAGATGTGAGTTTCTGATCCAGTCGAGAGGACAGGAGTATATCAACAACATACAGGACGCTCATTTCCACCTGGGTGAGACTGTGGTGAGAACTTTCATCCCTCTTCTCTGCTCAATATAGAATCTGATCTTTGGCATATCACATGCATTATAGTCTGTTGGGTGTTCAAATATGCCAGTTTAAATGTCATTGCTACATTTAATTGATCCCATCCTCTCACAACGTGAATTCTGTGTTTGATTACTTTTCTAGGGTGGACCACAGGCCCCCACACCCAGAGAGATCAGCTCAGGAAATGGTAAGTCATATAGATCTGAAAAATGGCAGGGTCTGATGGGCATGAACCTCCAGAAACCTCTTCTTCCCTACCAAATATAGACCAGGTGACTAACATGGCAGCCTGCTGGTTTGATGACATTACTTTTCTGTGCATGTCCCACAGCAACGCAGGTGGAGCAAACACTGCGCATTGCACTGTGGGATGTACTTAGTGGAGCAAGTGATGTATATTCATAAGCCTGCCATCTATATGCACCTGGTTCACTGAATTATCCCTAGATCAACTTTGGTTGAAACAGGGATTTGCTGGATGTAATAAATTGGCTTTCACCGGTACCACTTCAGTCCCAAATCAGGCCCACTCTGGAGAAAGAGGTTAGGTCTATTCTCTTCTCTTGGCTGAACTGCTCTAAATGAAATACATTAATTGGATGTTCAGTTGCCTGAGCTAATGTTTGCTCTATGAATGCAACCATTAGGGAGTGCCATGGAAACCGCTAGAATGTTGCTCCTAGTTGCAGGACATGAGGGGTGTCATGAAAGGGCACTTAATCAGCATAGTGCAAGAATCACAAATACAATTTACCTCAGCTGATATAGAGAAGATGTCTGTGGTCTGAGGTAAATATATTCATGCAAAAAGGTGAATTCGTAACTGCACAATTTAGCATTAATTTTCCCACTTATAAAGCTGATTAGTATATTCAGTTCATGCCATTTTCCTTGCAAAAATAGATTGTGTATAGCGTGTGGCTCTTGGCCCAGTGTAAAATTAAATCTAATACCCAAATGATATTTAGACATTTTGTCTTCCTGACCTCTCTCTTTCTCTCCTGTCTCCCAGATGTGGTCGGAGGTCTGGGGGCTTCGTCAGCCATGCTTTCTCCTGTGGTACAGACCGCGCTCCAGATGGGCTTTGAGGCTAACCTGGTGGAGAGCCTGGTCCAGACCAAGTACCTTTTGACCGGCCAGCACTACACGTCTGTCTCTGACCTGGTCACTGACATACTGCATGCGGAGGAGGAGGACAGACAGAGGGGGCCACAGAGCAGAGGTACAGCCTGCGGATCATTTTCCACAATAACCTCTTCAAATTCTTCTTGACTGTTCTTCAGACATCTCCTTTATACAGAATTTGCCTGTAGTGTTAATATGAGCTAAAAATAGAAACGCCCAAAATATCAGTGTTACAATGGATTATCAGAGTTATAGTGTGTTTTATTTGCCTTTATTTCATGTTTGTGTGCCCATCAGAGCCAGAGGTGAGGCAGGGCCCCAGCGCTGGAAGTGTGAGGACACAAACGCCCATCAGAGAGAAAGGTCAGAGGTCAAAATTTACAGGATTTACAGGAAAAGGGATTTATGACTCCTGATTTATCACTCCAGTGACAGCCTGCATTGATCATCTCCTGAAGCAAGAATTAGCTTATACATGTTGTATCTATTTATGTGTGCATCTATTTATCTGTGTGTGGGTTTTTTTCAATAGTGGGGGAACCCAATCCGGAGGAGCTGCTGAGGCAGCTGCAGGAGGAGAGGACCTGTAAGGTGTGTATGGACAAGCTGGTGTCCATTGTCTTCATCCCCTGTGGTCATCTGGTGGTGTGTAGCGATTGTGCTGCCAGCCTGCGCCACTGCCCCATCTGTAGAGCTGTGATCAGGGGCAGCGTCCGCGCCTTCATGTCCTGAGAGTGTAGTGAAGCCACTGTAATACAGGTGTTGCATGAGAGGCCCGGCGTTTTCCTCAATACTGATTTGCTGTCACACTGATAATAAGCAAGGTTATTTTAGCTATTGCTGATTTTGTCAGTTTACAGACAATTTTCTATAATAAATATCTTTTGTTG
The DNA here is from genome assembly GCF_046629955.1 of Centroberyx affinis. Classification (NCBI taxonomy): domain Eukaryota; kingdom Metazoa; phylum Chordata; class Actinopteri; order Beryciformes; family Berycidae; genus Centroberyx; species Centroberyx affinis. Next base: position 630,363 of record NW_027279222.1, read on the forward strand.
GCTCATTTTTGCCTGGTCAGTATTGATGTGTTTGCAGTCAGAGTATGCCTGCACAGTAGATTTCAGACAGTAGATATGCATAAATATTTTTTTATACAAAAAAAAAACATGTAGGCTATACGATACATAAGATCATTAAAAGAACACATTCTTTTATTAACAAACACCTATTTACATGAACACAAAGCACAGTTCTGGACAAATAGGATTACACAATTGGGTCACATGGGGTTGGGGCTACAGAGGACACAAAATAGAAGAGAGAAATACAAAAAGATCTTTTCCACTTTCTATACAAAGAAAAAGAATTATCTACAAAGAGGTGGAATCTTTTTCAGTGGAGTCTAGTACATACACAACCATAACAGGTTTAAACTAATTCCAGTCACTGGGGTTTGGGAAGCGGCTGTATTGCACTGAGAGGAAGACCTATTTTTATACAAAGACTTTAGTAGCATTTGCTACCAATACTGATTATGTTACAATATGAGGTGCTCTATGTGTTTACTACCCAAACATCACCTTAGCTACAGTTAGCCTACCAGGAGTGTGTAAACCTTAAATTCAAATAATGACATTAATGACATGTAAATTATTGCATCTTGCCAATAGAAATAATAATAATCGATCTAGCAAAAAATGGTTTACTGGCAGAGGATCAACATCATTCTGAAAATAGTCATGAAGCGGTCAAGGTGATATCACAATCATTATAGATTATTTACCTGGCAGTGAAGCATATCTAATACCACCGGGGAATCTGAACTTCAAGCAGGAAACTTTTCAGGTGCTTATAAAAGACAAAAAGGACAGAATAGACTGAAGAAAACACACCTTTTTGTTTTTGTTGATTAACATAAAACTAAGTAGTGGTGATTTTCATCTTAAGAGGTTTACAAGTGTTGCATTCAGTAAGAAATACTGCATCCAAACAAATGACATACTGAAAATGTTTTAAATTCAAATTCAGCTGATAACAAAAGACAAACATCTTCATCTGAATGACAAAGGAAAAGAAGGAGTGTAACATGGATAAACACACACAGTAAGAAACAACCAGGGCACAGCGCTGAATCTCCCTCCATGCCAATCACTCAGCTGTGCCCACACACATACTATTTTTAAGGTTTACTGTTACTTAACAAAAAAAAAAACAGATTAGAAAAGCTCAAGACAAAACATGGAGAATGACATTCATGTAAGAGCAGACCTGCAGCAGAAACTCAGTAGCCTTTCAACTTGTACATGAACACATTCAGCACCAGGGGGCAGTAGTGATTCACAGGAACAATAAGGCAACAGGGAATCTGACTCAGTTCTGGTTGGGAGCAACAGATTTACCATGGGTAACAAAAGTGCTAGTAACCTCACTGGGCGAATAGTCTTATTATTACCCTTCAGTACAGGAAATATTACCCATGTATTTACTTTTAATTTAGTAAAGTTGTGGTATGGTGCTTGGCCAGAATAAAAGACATCCAAATAAGATGCCAGTCAGCAGAAGGTTTTAGTGACAGTAGAACCAGCCCATATACAGCCAGTTGAAGACAATAGTATGCTATTTTGTTATCACTTAATATGTCATTATACATAGTTACTATACAAACCCACCGTAAAAACATGCTATAAAACTATCACAACTGAGACTATCACCATTGAGAATCTATACTGTGGAACTGACAGAGAAGACGATGCTCTGTGTCTGTTTTCACTTTGCTAGTTGTGCTACTTTTACACTTAAGACCATACACGTCCAACGCAATAATGTTGTGTGGAATACGGACGGTAAATCAAACCCATTTCACATTCCTATTGTTTTCTTGAAATGAAAAGTACGGTGTGTAACCTTTGCTTGACTGTGTGTAATGATCATCCCTGTCAGCAGTGAGATCGGTCAGTAGTTAGAGGATAGGAATAGTAGCCTCCATTTGGAAAAAAGTGAAAACGAAGAGTCTGCTTTCAGCACACCGTCTAACACAAACACTTGACACATCATAGGGAGAAATACTGACTTGGCTGTTGGTGAAATAGTCACAGTAATAAGACGCCAGAAAAAGAAAAAAAAATAAGACTCACATGCCTGTATTCGAACACCTTCTCTCACGCGCTCATGCTCTTTTGCATTCTTGATAGTTAGTTTGCATATCAAACTCCGAAATTCTTTTTTCCCCCATCCCGTTCCATTATTTACATTTTCTATTTTTGACCGATGCCCCTGTAGGTTTGGTTCCTTTGTTCCCTCCCCTCGCCTCCCCTCCCCTCCCTCTACCTCTCCACTCCCCTGCCTCTTCCTGCTTTGCTTGTGTATTTATGCGCACAGATCCTGGCCTAAAGTAAACAGGCGGCACACAATAGCTCATTCCACAGGCTCCACTGTAATTCAGCCCTCCGGCCAAGATCTGAGCCAAACCAGCAATAACATTCTAAATCACCGAGTCCTCTAGGACGCAGTACCACAGACTGGGAATGCTGGGCAGTCCCTGATTACATACATACTGTATTTATATCCGTGCGCTGTGCATGTTCTATACAGTCATGTTCTTTGAGAGTATTAGACCGTTATGGGCTGGTTACAGCGATGGGACCTCGGCACAGAACTCAACACAAACAAAATGATTGATACACAATATGAGGCCCTTTTACCCCTCCCTCCCTCCCCCCCCCACAAAAAAACCCCTTCATCCCTCCCCAGAAAACAATGGACCCTAACTGAGAAGTGCAGGCATTTGCAGGCATTTCCAGGCAGCACACCAGTAAATAACACGTTTGAAGTACTGAAGAGTTGAAATCAAGAAGGGGGAGGAATGTCTGGCATGCCCCCGCACACTGGGACCCAACAGCCATTTTGTCTCCATGGGAATTTGCTGTGTCACCTCCCTCCTGGACACTCTCCTATTTACGTAGACCTGGAGAGAAGAGATACAGGGACAGAAAGAGCGGGGGGTTAATTGTTGATGGGAAACACACACACACACACACACACAAACACACACACTTTCCTGGACAGATTTATCCAGGCTGTACCTCCCTGGAGTTCAGGGAAAGGGAAACTTTCCCCCTCCCGTTAGAGACGGAGCTGATTAAACTGTCAAGAAGCTAATAATATATTCATTTCATTTTGGCAGAGTATTAAAATGACTTCCGAGGCTTATTGTTATTAAGTTCCCTGCACAACTTAATTGATGAATCCAATTTTAGACAGAATCCTGTATGTTTTCCATCATCTGCTGTTTGCTTGCGGTGTGGGGACACAGACACACACACATACACACACACACACACACACACACACACACACACACACACTTTCCTGTATCATGACAAGCGTTCATATTCCCTAAAGCCCTTCGACAGGATATAGCATGTTTAAAAGAGTTGTTTACTCCCAAGACAGACACTCAGTCTTTCTCCAAATATTGAGCGAGTGACTTTCTTCAGTCTCTACTAGTCAGTGCTGTGTTGTTATCTGCTGGATACCAATAAAATTACACATTTTCTGATTCATGAATAGTTCCTTTGATAAACATGGAATATAACCTTGAAGAAGAAAGAAATACATTTGGTCTACAAACAAAGAATCAGCACAAGACAAAATGTTCATAGACACAAAAGGCAAAGAGATATATGAATATTCACATACACCTGCTCTCACATAGTCACATTAATACACACTGAGAGATATACAGTATGCATATGAAGGCGTGGCAGCACACGCATACTTACAGGTACATGGGCTTTAAGAGGAGGTGAGATGGTTTCTCATTGACATGGTAGAGTGGGAATGGGTCAAATCCACCAATAAAATCAACTGAAAACAAAGGATTAAACACAAAACTTATGAAGTAAATCAAAAGACAAACATATGATCAAAAATCATGAAAACAAAACAGTGAAAATACTAGCCTAAATGAGGAATGACATGGAAATGAAAGGAAAAATGTGAACAGATGTAATGTGGGGATGTGAAATGGTAGGCTGCTTGCCAAGGAAAGAGAAGTGCACGCTTTAAGTCTTGTTTGTGTTTTAACGTTCAGAAACAAAAGTCCACCTCCCCAAAAACCATCTCCGCCTAAACTTTCTCATCTGTGTGTCTGCCTGGAGCCAGAGAGAAAGCTCATGAACAGGTGAAAGCTGGCCAGCTGTCAAAATAGCCAAAGCCTTTTTATCACTCAGAAGCAGAGTTGACCTTCACAGCCACCGACCGCACGCTCAACCCCTTCTGTTTATTTTCTCACTTAAGAGTTCAGGCACCAGGCAGGGTGCCGAGGAGCAAATGAGCGATATGTCGGATGGAGAGTGAGAGGGAAAGATGCTGGTAGCAAAGTATATTCTTTCATAGATGCCGAGAGACCTGGGCGCAGAGGGAGAGGGAGAGGAGAGGAGAGGAGAGGAAGAGAGGGAGGGAGGAGAGGGAGGGAGGTGTCACGCTTGTCAGTCTGACTGACAGGGGGCGAGAGAGATTAGGCTGAAGGAGGGCATGTGGAAGCAGCCAGCATGTCCAGCAGTTGTGGACACGAGCTTGTAAACAGCAAGAGGAGAGGTACCAAGTCAAGATGACGCCACATAGAACTGCAAACAAAATATATATATATTGCAAACGAAAATAAAGTCTTGTAAACAAAAAAAACACAATTTATAAATGAAACCAAAGTATTATAAACAGAAGTGAAGTATTGCAAACAAAAAAAAAACACAATTTATAAACAAAACCAAAGTATTATAAACAGAAGTGAAGTATAAACCCAATTAACATACATTAAATGGTTAATTTGATGTTTGCAAGAAACTTATCACTGCTTTTGCGTTTGCGATATTTGTTTTTCTTTGGAACACTTTTTTTGGCATTACTCATTTTCTTTTCTTTGCAACACGTCTTTTTCTTTACAATACTTCTTTTTCTTTGCAATACTTCTTTTTCTTTGTGTTTCACTTTGTGGCGTCTTCTTTCCGTGGGGGGGGGAGATGCGTGGGGTTAGAGGGGTGAGGTGTGTCCAGAGAGGAAGAGACGGGGCATTATCTTGACTCCATAGAGAGGAAAGGAGAGGAGAGACTGAGGTTGGAAAAAAAAAGACACTAAACAATTAGCTCCTAGTTCAAGAGGATCACTGAGCCTGGCGAAAATGGGCAGATCTGTAATAGCTGTGGGGAAAAACAGATATGAGCCAGCCATGGAAACTACTGTAAGAACTAATCAGGCCCATCCTGATAAGAAGAGGCAGGGGTTGTCTGGTGAATACTGATAGGTTGGCGGGATGACTGCGGGGTGCAAAGGGGGGCCTGTCCCTCTCCTCTGGCTATGCTCGGGCTTCCTGGGATTCTCCGTTTCATCTGTCTGACACCATCATCCGATACACACACACACAAACACACACACACACACAAAGACCTCTGCCCTGCTCTTTTCTGTACCAGTGATTTTCTCATTATAAACAGGTGGGGATCCATTCCCTGCCTTAATAAACAGCGCGCCGAAGAATATGGTTAGGAGATAATGATGGATGCAGGTTTCTCTCTTCTGATCTCTAACCAAGAGAAAGACAAAGAGAAAGAGAGAGAGAGAAACACAGTGGAATCTCATAGTGGTCATTTAGAAACAGATTAAGCCAAACCAGCCGCCTATTAGATCGGAGCATGTGATCCTTTAATAGTGGAAAGGGCTAACTCAGGTTCTTCCAGGGCAAGGGGAGCAAGCTGATCTTGTGAACACATGTAAGAAATGGCAGGTATGTAGGTCAGTGGTCAAGACCGTGTGTGAGGCCAATAAACAGACAGAGAGTAATGTAAGAAGATCACAGTTTCACTACAGGCTGAAAAATGAAACATCAGAGGACCTCAACCAAGAGAGACATGGGCAGTCAATCTCTATGACTGCTGCGTCTCCCACTCTGTGTGTGTGTGTGTGTGTGTGTGTGTGTGTGTGTGTGCGCGTGAGGGGTTGGCAAGCTGACAGGAAGATGAAACACAGCCTCACAGATAAGGACGGTGAGGGGAAAAAAGACCAAAAGTGCAAGAAGGGAAAGACGTGGATAGAGAGGAGAAAAGAGGGGAGTATGAGAAAGTGTGAGAGGAACAAGGAGAAACAGGGCAGAGAAAAGGGAGGAGGAGAGAAAGGGCAGACAGACACAGCGCAAGACTTCAGAGCCTGTCTGTGAAGCTGGCAGCGATAAGATAAGAGACACAGCCCAAGCTGTTGTAGCTGACACACACACACACACACACACACACACACACACACACACACACACTGCTTCAGGGGGGTTCCTCAAAGTTGGCTCCATTCTGCAATACAGCGTCTCCACCCTCACACACCATTACACAGCCATCAGTACTGCACGGACTAGGCTACTCATTCACTTTAAAGACCAATATAAGTGTGTTATGCGTAGTTATTTTCCTTATGAAAACTTCAGAGATGTTTGATTGAGAGTGTATTTGAAGTTAATCATCCGTGCCGAGAGGAGAAGGTTCTGCCGACAGTGGCGAGGACAGACCAGGAACGCCTCTGGAAACTTTCCAGCCTTTGCCAAGTGACAATCCATTTGTCTTATGATATCCAGAGCCCCGTTCATGCTGTGAATAAATTTATCCCATCCATCCATCCATTACAAGGTTCTATAGATATATATATATTTTTTTTAATCAAAATTGAATTTGAATTTGAATGCTATACTTGCGCAGTGTTTTATGATAATTTTATGCAAATATGGTGCTTGGGGGAGATGTCCCATATCTGTTTGGGTCGAAGTTATGTTTCAAGTTAGTGCTAAGTTTGTTAGTGCTGTTTTTGTAATCATAATAAAATCAATATTTCTAAAACATTTGGACTATACTTATTTTAGGTTTCGATGATAGTAGACTAAATTACAATTAATTTCACATTTTCTCTAGCAGTAGAGCTAAGGCATTACATAGCAGTTTTGACTGATAGGATATCTTTGATCCAGAACTCAGAGCTGTACTCCACCAGATAGACCCTTGTAATTCCAAGCTCAGCACTTTTTAAGGCCTTGTATTTTGATAATTTGACCTTTTCAGACTTTTTAAGGACCCGAGGATACTCTTCCATCCATCCATCCATCCATCCATCCACCCTGTCGGCCTGTCTGCTCCCCGTGGCTGAGGGGGATTTTCTGGGACTGTGACTCAGCATAGAGGGCGGCAGCATAATTAGCAGACATGCTAAAGCAAGCTTAAGCCAATGCTAGGCGGCTAACTCCATGACCTACTTTACAAAGAGGATTTTCCCCACCACTCACTCTGTCTGTGTGTCTGCTAGACGCTGATAACTCCGTGTAACAAATTCACACACACACACACACACACACACACACACACACACACACATACACACACACACACACACACGCACCTACAGAGTGAGAAAGAGAGGAGAAAGAAACAAAATGAGAGAGAGAGAGAGAGAGCCAGAGAGAAAGCAAGACAGAATGACACAGCAAGCTAAACACACACACAAATACAAATATACACACACATGCACACACATGCATATACATGAGAGAAGGAGAGGAAAAAGAAACATGAAACAGAGGTTGTGTTTGAGTGAGTGAGAAAGAAAGAGAGAGAGCAAGATACACACACACACACACACACACACACACACACACACACACACACAGCATCAGTAATAAAGCCTGAAAGCCATGTCAAGCTGGAGCTGATGCTATATGATATGATGCTTGCTATTCTGCCCCTTGTGTCTTCTTGGCTTTTTAGCGGCACTGAAACATTGCTTGCGTGTGTTTGTGTGTGTGTGTGTGTGTGTGTGTGTGTATGCACGTGTATGCGCATGTTTGTGTGTGTGTGTTTATGTGTGTGTATCATCCTGCTATTCTTTACGCAAGCCTGAGCACTCAAATCTAACTCACCTCCCTCCTTGGAGACTGAGCGAGTGCTCGGCGTGTGAGGAATTCCTGTCTTATCTTCTTATTCAAGAAAAGCTCAGCGTTGTCTTCTGTTGTTTGTTTCTGCATGTTGCCCCATCTCCCTGTCTCTCCCTGTCTCTCCCTGGCCGGCTCCTGACAGACGCCTCCCTCTACTCCCCTCACGTCCTCCTCTCTCTTTCTCTCTCTCCTCTCCCTCTCTCCATCCTCCCCTCCTGAGCATTCTTTCTACCTTTCTTCTCTCGGTGGGGAGGAGGGGGATTCGGCTGTGGAAGTTACTGAACTTAATGAGGCGGATGCAACGAGTGACCAGAGACCTCTAACTTTATACATACATACCTCATTAAGAGGGGAGAGAGAGAGAGAGAGAGAGAGAGAGAGAAAGAGAGAGACAGGGAGACAGAGGGGAATTCTTGCACCCGCAAAAATTGGATTCTGATACATAATTATTCTTTCCACCTGTGGAGAAAAATAGGAACAGAAACAAAGCAAACGAGGGAGATGGAAATAGAAGGAAAAGTTCTGAGTGGGAGGAGAGATGCTGATGCAGCCAGGGAGCTCAATGCAGGAACTTGCTTTAATCTACACTTCAAATGAGAGAATGTGGAAATGAGAGCGGCAAAGTGCCTTAGCCGGTTTCTGTGTTAGTGCGTGTGTGTGTGTGTGTGTGTGTGTGTGTGTGTGTGTAGGCGCACCTGTGTCTGCATGTGTGGATGCGGGAGTGTTCGTGCGTGTGTGTAGGCAAAGGGCTGATTACAATAACAAAGAGCTAGCAGTGGGAAGCGATGTAACAGCATTTTACTCCGGCGCAGTCAGGATCAGAGTCGAACCACCAGATAATTAAAACCACTAAAAATCACAACCTGTTCTGTTTTCAGCCATGTTTTTTTTTTACCCACTCTCTCTCTGTTGTTCTCCAGCTATTTTTACACTGTCTGTCTGCACCTTTTGTGTTTTTGAGAGCAGACGCCTGTCCACAGCGATGTTAAACAAACACAATCCGTGCCAACTGTCCGCACAAGGATTGAATGGTCCTCGCAGGTCACCAAAAACAAAAGGAAAAGGGAAACTGCTGAGGGAGAAGTCAATTAGTTTTTTTGAAGTTGACTCCCCCAACTGCCAAAATGGTACTGCCCTCCAGGGATTACTTAAGGGTGATTGATTATGAAATGGTACTGCCCAGAGCTGGGGGGAAATCGGTTGGGTGGTGACGCTAACCACTGAATCTCTGGCATGTGACCACCAAAGAACTGCTTGGACCTCTGTACCACTGGTCTCCAAACACGTGCATACACACACACACATAGAAAATTCCCCTAAATTGCAACAACAGTCCCCCTGTTTTAGATGCAGTGAGTGAGTGAGTTCATTACCCTGTTTTCAATCAGATGAGAGTTCGGGTGTATAATGATCTGGCATCAAACTCTTCGTAATTAGTATGTCTAACAACAACAGAACAGTACAGTATGTATGGATATAAATATCAGAGACACTCCACAGAGACTCCACTAATCCTGCAACAATCACAGAGAGAGCCTGTCCACTCAACCATTACAGATCCAGAGATCTGAGACCCACTGCTGAGTTGCAGGCTGCCTCCATTTGGTTTCAAAGCATTGGCTGGGAAATGGAACATTCACTAGTTTGTAGTATCATGGTGGGCGAAAATATCAGCTCAATTCAAAAGCTTACAAGCCGAAAATATGCGAGGGCACATTGTCAAGCATGTAGATGTAGCTAGGAGAGAGAGAGAGAGAGAGAGAGAGAGTGAGTGGACATGTGTTACTGCGCTGGACATCAGATATTTATGACTCCAACTGACCCTCAGATCAAATGTTTCCTGCCATCTGATTGGCTAACCTCCAGCGGGACCTCTGACCTACTGCCTATGAGGTCATTGCAGCTGGGTCATTTATCACAAGTGTCTCCCTCTCCTCTCTGGTTTCTCCTTCTTCTTCTTCGCTCTGGCTCATTTAGTCTTTCATCTGGTCCCCCGCCGCCTTTTCCCACACCCCTTTCTCCCTCTCCTCCCTTATTTTGGCACAAGGGGGAAAAGAATGAGAGTCAAGGTTAACTCTCGCCCTCATCTGACACCGTGTTGAAGGTCTAACGCACACCGACACACACCAGCAGAGAGACTGGAGCTCCAGCATAGAGATAACACAGGGTGAAGAGCCACTTAGAGGAAGGATGTACATGTTTGAATAGCTGGGAGAGAGAAAGACGGGAGAGAAGGTGTGTAAGTGTGTGTTTGTGTGTGTGTGTGTGCACGTGTGTTTGTGAAGAGAGTGGGGGAGGTGCAATGTGGAGTACAAAAACACACACACACCCTCCCTCACCCAGGCAACTGACAGCTGGGGAGACGGACAAGGGGCATGTGAGGAGAAGAAAGTGCAAGTGAGAAAAGGAAAAGCCAGAGTACATTAAAGGAGGAGAATTGTACGTTTACAACAAAAGTGAAAGAGAATGGCGAGGACCACACATTGCAAGAAGCAGAGGAGTTGAGGTGAAGAGTGTAAAACGCCATATGAGAGAGGAAAGAAAAGGAAAGAATAGACTGAAGAAGCGGGTGTGGAGGGGGAACACATGGCTCCTTTGGACGGATTCTGGAGGGAGAGAGAGAGAGAGAGGGCCCAGCTGGCGTGGGGGAGGCGAGAGGAGGGACATGGGGAGAGCAGGGTGTTGGTGGTGGGGGGTAGGGTGGGGTGGGGTAGGGTGGGGTGGGAGAGGAGGAGAGGGAGATGAAGAAAGATGTGGCTCTGTTCTCCTCTCCACTGGTGTCCTTTTTTTCCATGATTCCATGTTTTCCGTGTTTCATTCATTGTTGCAAGCCTCAGGTTCAGGAATGTGTGTGTGTGTGTGTGTGAGTGTGTGTGTGTGTGTGAGTGTGTGTGAGTGTGTGTGTGTGTAGGGTGAGGTTAAGCAACTCACAGCTGTCCTCCTCCTCGGTGATGGCGCTGACGACATAACAGGCGTACACGAAGCCCAGGAGCTGTGAACACACAAGCAAACGAACAGCGTCAACAGTTAGACGACACAGAGACAGCAGTGTATAGTGTATAGGTGCGTATGTGTGTGTGCGTGTGTGTGTGTGTGTGTGTGTGTGTGTGTGTGTGTGTGTGTGTGTGTGTGTGTGTGTCTGTGTGGACGAGCAGAAAGACCACAGAGATCGTTGGGAATACACGGCTCAGTTGAAAGAGAAAGCCTTTTGGGTATGTGGCTTTGATTTGAGAGATGGTGGCTGTTGTGTTCCAGCGATCCACCGGTGGGCGGATGGTGCAACAGGGTGCAAAGAACAGCACAGCGTTGAGGTTACTGATATCAAACCTCCCTGAATACACAAAACACTCATTTTCCAGTGTGCTTTAATGTCTGTGCTGGCAAGACTTTTCGACTTTTCGACTTTTCGGCTTCAAGAGAACACATACGAGCCGCATTATGCACACACACACGAAAGCAAGAAAGCGAGCGTACAAGTGAACGTAAGCCTTCACATGTGCCCGCAAACACACAGCACAGAGAACATAGCCTGTGGAACTGGCAGATGGCTGTCATCTTCTCCGAAACAGACACAGTGAGAGACAGAGAGAGACAGAGAGAGACAGACAGTCGCTCTCCACCCAGCCATCCAGCGCTTGGCACTCTGCCATGCCAATTAAAACAGCATCGGGCACACTGCCCTCCTCACACACTGGGTAAACACAGAACCCAGGGGGGTGGCGACTGTGAGTGATGGTGGCTATTTATATAACACTCATTCAACCTATAACTTAGCTTGGCTTATCTAATTATAACAGGAACAAACATCATGAGCATGCAGTTTGCACGTCGTTTATGTTTATCACTTGGGCTTTATTCAATGTTTTACCCAGACAACATATTTTGCCTTTATTAAAGTTCACCCAAGGCCTATCCAGCAGTAGATTAAATGTTTTATTTATGAATGCAACCCAGGTGTGTTGTCTAGTAGAAATGGAATGGGTCTGTCTCTGTGTGGGCTGGTAAAGATACATAACTCTGTCTCTCTCTCTCTCTCTCTGTCTCTCTCTCTCTCTCCCTCTCTCTGTTTTTTTTTCTCTCTCTAGTATCTAATTGCTGGTCTCAACCCATCCATTACAGTGGCGGTGAAATGGAGGTGAATTAGCATATGTATAAAGCCAGTGTCAAACACAAGATGGTGTTAACAGCAGGGGGCACACCCTGTTTTTCAATCGCATACTGTGTGTGTGTGTGTGTGTGCATGTGCGCGTGTGTGTGTTTTTCTTTTGTGCAAGTGTGTGTAAGTGTGTGCATATATGACTGAGTTTATATGTGTGCGTTTGTTTAATTTTCACAAAGGATTGTGATTGCTCTGTCGGTCTTGGGGTTCAGTCAAAAATAGCACAGTCAACATACGGCGGAGGATGCTTGAGGGCAAGAAAATAGCAAAGTTTTTCTGTGTATGTGTGTGAAAGAGAGAGAGGGAGAGAGAGAGAGAGAGAGCGTGAGAGAGAGAGAGAAGGGAGTGGAGGAAGGAGTGTAGGCTCTTACCCCCCACAAATGCTTTCATCAGAGAAATACAGAGTCAGGGAAAGTGCAACCGCAAGAATGTTGAGGTGATGATGACAGAAACAATCTAAAAGCATGTTCGAGCCATCAATCGCCCTGAGGATAAAAACCACACAACACAATTTACATACTTTTTAGCCTCAGCGCACACTCATAAATAGCAATTGAGTATAGACAAATCCAGCATACAGGGGGTTTCATAAAATCGAGTGTGTACGCCTAGAAACGGTGAATACCAAAGCGTAGGGGTGTGCCTAACTGTCACTGCCAAGTAATGGGAAATCACTATCATTTTTTATCACTGGACTAACAGACATTGACAGCAAGGAAGTCAGAATGCTGCATGATGCATTCTCACTATGTGAACCGGAAGTAATGTCTCTCCTCATGAAAGTCAACCAAGAGCTGATATTAATCAGTTTGTCTTGTATTATTTTCTATGGCTTAGGCCCATTTAAGTGTGATGTATAGGGAGCTAGTAAGGTCAGAGGATGGAACACTTACTGGCCTTTCGCTTGAGGCTTTACTGTCCTCACCCAGTATAGGTCAGTGTCCTCAATAACAAGTGACAATTCCACTTATATGTCCCTACATATTAAATGGCCTTAAATCATGCTCATAAAATTCCTGCCTCTTTCTCGGCTTGCCCCTGTCCCACACACACTCTCACACACACACACACACACTCACACACACACACACGCAGCCTTCCGCTTTCCTCTATGACTTCCCCCAATCAGTTCAGGGATGTTCAGGGATGGTTTCGGAAATTAATGTCATATTAATTAAGCTCATAAAAGCCCTGGCCTGTCCTCTGAGGCTCGATCTGAGTCTGTGGGGGCGCAGCAGGCTGACAAAGTGAACTCATTTGCCTGCCAATCACTTGTTTTTTGGTTGTTGTTTTTTTTTGCCGTGTCCTCTGTTCTTTTTTCTTCCCTGTTAGTCACTTTCTAAATGCAGGTCTCCTCACCACTGTCTGTTTCCATTCCACAATCTGTGAATCTCTTACTCCTCTCTCTCTCATCCTCTCTCTTGCCCTCTCTCTCTGTCCTTAGTGGAGGTCTCCTTGTTTTATTGGTGCTCTAATGGTAAGTGCCCACCCCCCCCGCCCCCTTCCTCTGGCGTGGTTCAGCGTGACCCAAACAGCTGACAGAGGGAGGCAAGAGGACAGAAAACCGGAGAAAAAAAAAAAGGTGGCGCAGTGTCCGCCGAGGACAAACATGAAAGGCAAAGCTGTCTTCCATTTGGCCTTCATCTACTATTTACTATATTGCAGAGAGTATCAAAGGAGGAATTGGGGGCAGCGTGATAGTTCAGCCTAGTCTGTGTTTCTTCTTTCACATAATGGAGAGAAAAGAAGTTCAAGGCTCTGGCATTCGCACACACATATATGTACGTGTGTGTGTGTGTGTGTGTGTGTGTGTGTGTGCGTGTGTTTGTGTGTGTGTGAGAACAAGGCCAGCTGCTGAGCTAGAAAAAAAGGGCTGCTGCTATTTGCATAGGCTAATGAGTCAGCTTTTACACTGAATTTTTCAGTCTAGGTAGACACATAAGACACATAACCAGCTCCACAATGCACAGAAATTTACTCATAAACGTCAGTCCACTGGGCATGAATCTGTTTCACGATCAAAAGCGTGTACTCTCCTCGGTTATTCTAGCTAACTCAGATAAATCAGGGACATAGCAAATCATTGGTTATGTCTGTGGTGACATTTCTGCAACCTAAAATTCAATTATCAGTCTTGCTCACTACAAAGCTACAACTACATCCTACAAGAATTTGTGTGTCTGTCTGTTTTTGTGCGTTGATAGGAATCAGAGATGCTTCCTGACTGCAGCCCATTGGCTTGTGAGTGTGTGTGTGCGTGCGTGTTGTGATGGATATCTGTGTCGATCTACAAGCTAATTAACACAGTATTGATTGAGCCTCAGTGTCAGGAGAAAAGTCACTAAGTGTTCTACAATGAAGGAAATTCTTAGGTAGGATATATAGGAGAGCAAGAGAGGGAAAGAGGGTGAGAGAGAGAGAGAGAGAGAGAGAGAGAGAGAGAGAGAGAGCAGTCTTCTAGTTTAATTTCCTGGCACTCTCTGCCTGACAATGAGGCAACAGCTTCCCTACAGAAAATTGGACTATCTGTGTGTGTGTGTGTGTGTGTGTGTGTGTGTGTGTGGCCAGCTGCATGTTTAATGACAGTTAAAATATGATGAGATAAGGACTGCAGGGACCACATCCACCTGTTCTTTTTCAGCCCCCTCCCCACACACACACACACACACACACACACACACACACACACACACACACACACACGCACACACACACACACACACACACACTGTACCCTGCCCTGGATGATTGTGTTTGGGGCGGCTGCCAAAGCAGATTTGGCGTGTTCAGATGTGGGCAGATTTAAGTTTGATATATACTATCTCCATTGGGCCACAGAGGGGGTTATGGGTCTGTGGAGGTGATCTGCACCTTCCACATCAAATAACTGCACATAACTGCATGTCAGCTTCAGAGAAAACACAACACACAGAGTGGCTGCTCACATGCAAGTAAAAGAAGGAAAGAAAATAAAAAAACTCGCTGCACGTTCTGCACATGCAACACTAACACCGTAGATCATGCGGAGGGTATAAACTGGGCTTTAGAGCAGGTCTGACTGAGTGGAGGAGAGAGAGATGAGGCTCTCTGGACCAAGCAGCCTAATGGACTAAAGGTTAAACAGTTCACACACACAGGTAGGCAAATAAAAACAACCTCTACTCCCTCAACAAGCAGAAAGTAAAGCACAAGCATTACACTCGAGAGCACAAGCATTAAACTCGAGAAGGCTTGCGCCTTTAATGTTGCTTGTTTTTCTCTTTAGCAATTGCAAGTTCTCCTCTAAACTCCTCTTCTCTCTCTTTTTCCTCGCCTTCTCTCAGACATTTAACAAGACCAAATATTAGAGTAAAATTAATCTGAGGAAAAAATCCATTTCTCAACATAACAAATTAACAATTAAAGCTCTTGTGGGGTGGGTGGGGTGTTTGAAGTTTGAGGGCGGGCAGTCATGTTTTCACGATGTACTGTGAGTAGCCTGACACAATATCCAGTGGCCCGCTCAAGACTAATTCTCTCCTCTGCTCCTCTGCTCTTTCTCTTCTCCTCCCTCTGTTCGGCACCAGCCAGCAAACCTAATAACCGCTCAGCACTGCCTCATAAGTCTTTTAATCCTGGGATCTTTATAATCCTTTGAAGCAGATGCTGTAAAACTTGCTTTGCAGTTGCATTACAAATTTGGAGCTGACTGACAGAGGCGCTTTATACTAGCAGTACTACACTGGGCAATGCAATGGCCATTTACTGATTACCAACTGATTACTGGACTTCAAACAAAAGCACATCAAAGATAACCTCCTGCTGGCTCTCCATGCACAGACAAACACATTCACTCCAATAGTAATAATGGCTGTTCAGGATGAGAAGCTTGAAAAAGCAACATGGAGTAATGGACTTATCAAAGCTATCACCCTGACCTTATGGGTTGGGTTGGGGGGGGGGTAAGGGCTGCTGTTTTCATGTGAGCCCCTCCCTCTCTGTTGAATTGAATGAACCTTAACACACACAAAACACACACCCCACCCTACAGCCCCAGCACAGCCCCGAGCGGTAATCACAGGGGTCAGACCACGCTAGGCCTGCAGTGGGGGACCCCTCTAATCATCCAGGGGCAGTTATTCATCCTCCAACCCCCCACCCCTCCACCCCCCCCACCCCTCCCCTCCCATCCCCTATCCCCCGGTGCTAAAAAAGCCAGGCTTTAATGTAGACTGTAGACTGACATGACAGAACCATCAAAGCTACAGAGAGAGAGAGAGCGAGAGAGTGAAAGAGAAGGTGGAACAGAAAAAGAGCGAGAGAGACAGAGAGCAAGAGCGAGAGAGAGGGAAAATAAGTGAGAGCGAGCGAGAGCGGCAGAGAGAGACAGATAAGTGCGCAGTCATTTTAGTTAGAGGGGATGTGATAGAGATGGAGGTCATGAGTGGGAGATCTGGGCAGGAAAAGGAGACAGGAAGACAGACAGAGCAGAGAGATTGTGATTGAGGGAGGGAAAAAAGAGAGAAAAGAGGAAATGGAATGAATGAGAGAATGACGCAGGTTGCAATTCCTCCCATCATCAACTTACACACATTCCTCCCAACGCCGGTTTCTAGGGAATAGAGAGGCAACAGCAGAAAGCATTGCCTGTGGCAGCAATATTCCACTCTAAATGATATCTGTGTGTGTGTGTGTGTGTGTGTGTGTGTGTGTGAGAGCACTCCTGTTTCTCTGGCTGCTTTATGAGAAGCTTTGACAAGCCCTTGATGTCTCTCACTACTCCCTTTAGTGTGTAAGAGTTATATCTACAGATGTAAACTGAATATTACATCTCTTTCAATTTCTCCTCCTCTCTCTTCTCATAATTTGTCTTCCTAACTACCCTCCATCTCGCCGGAATTGTTTTCTCAGACACTGTTTTATTTAAAAGTTGAGGCGGCGCACGGACGCAAAGGAAGACGGGATGGACGGAGGGATAAACGGAAGACAAATAAAGGGAGGAAGGATGTGGATTTTGTGATTTTGTCTTGACTCCAGTGACAGGGAATCAGTCAATGCCACTGTATGACATTAGTGGGCAACCAAAGCCATTCAGTAGCAGTATGTACTGAGGGGTTAGACAGGGTTTCAGTGAAGGCAACGAAGAACATGAGGGCAGACAGAGCAAAACATTCTTCTCAGTGATAAATAAATAATACATCATCCCCACTTTGAAAAGGTTGCTTCTCTGCGTACTTCAAGCTCATCCTCACAACTGTGTGGTTGCTTGTTGGTTCGTTTGAATGTAGCCTATGACGATAATAAGCAAAAACAAAGGGGCTGCACTTCACCAATCTACAGCCTCATTTCTGGACGCCGTCCCTCTAGCCCATGATGAATCTGACCGGCAGGATGACAGTGACGTCTCCATTACTGGGCCATGGATCCACATTTTTCATCTTAATGAAACATTCTCCTTGGAGCCCAGACTAAATATTTAATGGGTTCTCATGGTGACCTTGAAAAACCTTTAACAAAGACAAAGGGCCACTCTCTTCCCATTCTCTTCCCTTTGCCCCGTTTCCCCTCCGTTTTCACAATAAAGGAAAAAAAGGACAAACCAAAACAAATGTGAACATCTCGAAAGGGCTCTATTTTCCTAAGCTGTGCGCTGCTTTTGGCCTGAGTCGAGGCGAGAGAACAAGGAAAAGGATGCTATTTGTGATACTGTGATTTTAGTACCAATTTCCCGCTTCCTCTTGAGAGCTATTCCCACGGAGATGCCGTTGAATGCTCGGTTGGACAATACCATCTGAAGGAGTGGGCAGAGGGGTGTTAACCATCTCATAAGCAAGTAGCATATAGGAAAGCCACAGTGCGTGTGTGGTGAGGAATAAACAATCCCAGTGTCTAAGGTTGAGCGCAAGGGGTAATGGGGTTCAATAAGAGACTTAAGGTTGTAAAGTGAGGTCAGCCATTTTATTATCTTTCTCTGTGGGGGTGAATGGTACATTCCAGTGCTTCTCCATCCCGGTCCATGCTGCTAGTTTTCTATTCTACCAGGTAGTTAATTGCATTCACTGTGCATCCCTGGATGTAAATTAGTCCCTGATTAGATGGCTGGAATAAAAACCAGCAGGGAGTGATGAAGCTGCTGCATATTACTCTCTCTCTCTCTCTCTCTCTCTCTCTCTCTCTCTCTCTCTCTCTATCAGATACCTACTGCAACCATTGAATTTGACTCCACATGTATTACACTGCATGAGAAATGGGAGTGTGTATGTGCATGTGTATGTGTGTAGCGACGGTGTGAAAGTGTGCGCGGGTGAATGTTACTGTATAGTTTGAACTATTTTACTCTTGTGAAGCACTTTGTGACTTTGCTCTGTGAAAGCTGCTATACAAATAAACTTTACTTGCTTACTTACTTACAGTTAATGTGTGTAAGTGTGTGTGTTACGCACGTTGGAGCCTGTGTGCCTATGAACGTCGGCAACTAAGAGGGTCCTGGCTCCTGTCCCACATGGGGTTAGTTAGTCATCCACAAGTGTGTGTGAGCAGGACGTGTGTGTTTTCCAGTGTATTAATACAAAGCCGTATAAAGAGGACGATAACAATCCCTGCAGTGTTTGACTAACCTGTTAGCAGCTGGCAAGTCGGAGCCTCAGCCAGACAAAACAACAGATCAATTTTTCATTCAGCGACCGGGGCAGAGGGAGGGAGCAGAGGCTGGTACAGACAAAATAACAGAGCGTCGTGGTGTATTCAGAACAATGCTTCAAGGGAAAAGAAAAGGACGCCTTCCCTTTTCCCTGCGTTCACCTTTTGATTGCATGAATCCAACGGTGAATGTGCGTGCTACGAGCGCTCTGTATGTAATATGATGTGTTTGCGTGATGCGTGATGTAGCGTGAATGTTCGTATGTGAGCGGTGTGCTCACGTGTGTCTCGTTAACTTGTTACTCACAGCGACGAGGATCTGCGTGCTGCTGTGCATGACTTCAATGTACTGGTAGTCCATGAGGCAGCCCATGACAGTGATGTAGGAGTGGCTGTCCGTGGTGCGCACCCCCGGGGCCTGGGGCATCTCTCTCCTCACACAGCCCGGCCCGTGTTCGCTCCACCAGGAGTGGTGGGCCGAGATGTTGAACGTCAGCAGGTCGCTGTCCTGGAAGGAGGAAAAAAAAAAAAAGTTAATACAGTCTTTTTAGGCTTTAGATTTATTCAAGGCAGGTTCAATCCCAGGAGATAGTGCATGTTGTTCCGAGAGGCAGCAGGGGTCTTATCTCTGGGTACTTGGATGTTGTTGTTTGTTTACAGCAGTTCTCGTTTGCTTTGAGTGATGTTGAACTGTGGTAGTACCTTGGATTGTGGAGCTTTCTGGCCATGGTATAACCCCCAAATCAGCAATTCTCTGTTATCTGGTGATTGGAGAATTCACTGCCATTGTATGGCGAAACAGGTCTCAAAATCACACTTCTAGCACATAAGCGAACGCGAACAAAGCAGATTCTGAAAAAAACTTCATGCTGCTGAATTGTTGTTCAGTGAATCACTTTCTTTATGTTTATTAAACCTTTCAGTTTGAACAAGTGTAACACCGAAATCTGGTCGGAGGAAAGAACAAAGAAAATAGTATGTTTATAATTGTAACTGGCAAAATATGTATTGGTATTATTTTCTTCGTTCCATCGGCATAAGTATCCCGCAACCGGATTTCGGTTCTTCAATCGTCTCTACCGAAGCACCGGAGCAACTGAATCACAGATTTTGGGGTTATATCATGGCCAGGAAGCTATACAACCCGAGGTACTACCACAGTTCAACATCACTTTAATACTTTACAATGAAGAGTAACAACATATAGGAGAGAGGAGATGACACTCAAAAGCTCTTGAGCCAGATGCAAACCCCAGTCACAAGTCCATGTAAGCATATAAAGTTCAGCAACTTGCTAAGCTGTACCACATCAGACTCTTTTGGAGCCTGTACTTCATAGATGTAACTCCTGCGCACCCTGTTAATGTCCAATTTGCACACAGACATATGAGCCCAAACATACAGACGCGCAGACACACTCACACACCAATCAATACCCCAATACAGCAATCTAACCCCACATCTGCCCCTCAGTGACAAGACATGCATTATTAACACAGGCGAGTGGGCTGCTGCCTGTCAGGAAGCATCTCTGATTCCTATCAACACACTCACACACACACACACACTCACACACAAACACATAAACACAACATATACAGAACACTGGTAGCAACGACTTTCAACGTCAGATTTGTGCAGTCTGAGGAAAAAAGAACTGTTGATCTCTCATCGTCTCATCCCTGTCTCTCTTTATTTTCTTTCTCTCTCTGTTTCTCTCTCTCTCTCACACACACACACACACACACACACACACACACACACACACACACAGACACAAACACAAGGGCGGCTGAAGGTCAATAGGTAGGATTTTGAAGACTAATGACTTGACAGATTGCATTGATTGAGCCTGCGAGCCAGGGAAACCAGCTCTGTCCAAGCTGTAGCCCCCTTCACAACTACAGTACCTCTGTAGTCGATACTGAAGAGGCTGTTGGCGACTGTCAAGAGTATTATTGTTATTCCCCCACGCGCCCCAAAGCCCCAAAGCACAAATCAATCCCTCCATATCATAGATTCAAGGTTAGCTTATACTGATATAGGATGTCATTGCTGGAGAGAAAGAGGAAGCCTCAAACTATTTTCTTTATACGTAAAAGTCAATACATATTTGAAACACATTTTGGAGACAATCCTGGCACTGGAATAACATGTGGCATCCTGTAATGCTTTTCAATCATTAGAATGTTATTTATTATGATTTATTGTTTCTGAAAGACACACAGGTAATTTCTGTTTTTGTGATCGCACCGGGCAGCAAAGTGAATGAATTCTCTCTCAGATGACAGAATTGCTAACTGTTGTAGATTCTTCTGGCTGTGATGAGCGTCTCCTATATCTGTTAACATTTCACAAAGTCATGCATGCACATTGGCTGCATACTGATTCATGAGCATCATGAGCTATAGGGAGAAAGTGTTGGGGGTGGACTGCTATCGTTTCTAAAACAAAGACACAATGCAGTTTCCTCTAGCTGAGCGGCAGCTTGACTTGTCACCGGGTCTGCAGTCCGTGTGTGTGGTGTGAGAGAGCGTGGAAGAAAAAGAGAAGTAGAGAGAGAGAGAGAGAGAGAGAGAGAGGGGGAGAGAGATTGGGGATTGTTTAAAAAAGAGGTGTGTGTTTGTGTGTAGCAGGGGTCTGTCTGTCAGTCTGTCTTCCACTGTGGGGGAGGGAATAAGGGATCAATAGGAGGTGACAGAGCATGTGGCATATGACTCTGACAACCTGCCCCCCCACCATGAGAGCCTGGCTCGCCCCTGCACACACACACACACACAGACCTCTTGAAGCGTCCTGGTCATGGCAGGCCACACAGAATTAGCTGACTATGTTTTATGATAAAAATGTGTTGGGGGCCTCTCAGCAAGCTGTGTGTCAGGTTTGGTCCTGTATGTGTGTGCATGTGTGTGTGTGTGTGTGTGTGTGTAGCTGTGGGTGTGGAAGTGGGTGTGTGCGCGCTCCATTAGCCAGCTCTCCTCCTGGCCACCATATGCAGAGCTGGGAGCCCAGGCTGGCTCCATCTGTCGGGTTAATGCCCAGCCTCAGCCCCAAGCAGCTGGCCCCTGCAAGCCTCATTATTCTAGCAGGAACCATGCACAGCCACACACACACACACACATGACGGACACACAGACACATGCAGACAGAGACAGACACACTTGATGGAGCCAAGGTCTATCTCACAATGACAAAGTCACCAGAGCCTGGGAAGGTGTTTCTAAAATTCATTTTGGCCATCTGAGCTGGTGTGAGATGAATGTTTCCTACATGAATACATTTTCTCTCAATGGTCAGCCAAGCGACTGGGCAAGATACCCATTGATAGCCAGGGGAGTGGAGGGGAGGGGGGGCAGAGGAGGAGGAGTGGAGTGGAGTGGAGAGGAGAGGAGAGGAGAGGAGAGGAGAGGAGGCTTCAACAGAGAGCGATGTGCCGAAATGAAAAAGGAAAGAGATGAAGCCTGCAAAATATGAGGAATAAATTAAAAAAGATCAAAGGAGCAGGGAGCAGAGTGAGAAAGGGAGAAGACAAGTTGACAGGAGGAAGGAAGAAGGAAGGAGAGTGCATGAACTGATAAAGGGAGAGAGGTGACAACCCAAACACTTCCATTTGTCTGGATAAATACACATCTAATCCGCTCTCGGGAACCACAGGGGAGCCCAGAAGATTTTGGGTGTGTGGGTGTGTTTGTGTGTGTGTGTGTGTGTTTGTGTGTTTTTCTTTTGGAGGGGGTAGGTGGGGTGGGGCAAGGGGGGGCTATATAGTATAATATAAAGAGTCTGTATTCGTTCTCTCATCCTTCACCTTCCCCACAAATTTGAACATTTATTTATTCTAACCCATTAATGTCATTGAAAGGTGATTGAAGGTGTGTGTATGTGTGTGTGTGTGTGTGTGTGTGTGTGTGTCAACACCACTTTAGACACTTGAGACACTTTTAATAGTTTTATATTTTCATCTTCATAGTTTAATAGCTTTATATGTATTTATATTGCCTTATATCTTTCCTGTACTATTTCTATTTTTTATTACCTGTTATTACCTAATTTTTATTCCTGTCCATTGTTCTGCCAATTGCTGCTGTGACACCCAAATTTCCCCTAGGGGATCAATGAAGTGCAATCTTATCTTATCTTACAAAGTTAGAAAAACATGGACACGCTCACTCCCCCTGCCAGAACAGTGTGAAAACAATCATTCAACACTGTACGGAAGAAGAAGACACCCAAGTCTGACAGATGCTGGGTAAATAGTAGACTGAAGCTCTCACCTTGGATAGGCCTCCTACATCCAGGTAGAAACAGATGATGAAGACGTTCCAGGCCACCCACAGAGCGGCCCATACCGTATACTGCAGGGCAAAAACACAGAGAGATTAGCTCCATGGAAACTAGGCGAACAGAACAGGCTAAGAACACACACACACATATACACACACATATTTACATGTCAGAGACCTCTCATTCTGCGAAAAGTTCCAGTAAGTTCAGTAAGTCTACCTAAGCCCTGAGGGGGTTTTTAACTGTTGCGGGTGAAGAGAGTTCATGTCTCTAACAGTATATAAAGTTGTACAGCCAGACAGGCATCTGTTGACAGACAGACTGGGATTGAGTGGTTTTTCGCTGACGGAGAGAAGATTAATCAATGAGAAGATTGTGAAACCCTCTGACTCACAGTGAACTGTATGTTGAAAATGTCAGCGGCGTCAGTGGAGGAGTGGAGGGCGATACGGCACCTGGGCTTCAGTGTTCATAACACACATGTTGAATCATGAAACCCCCTCACCAACAACCGCCCTTTTTCCACTTAAGATAACACAATAGCTCTCCTTTCCTTCCATTCCTCCTACTCCCTCCCTCTATTTCTTTATCTATCCTGTCTGGCTCCTGGTTATCCTCCTCCATCTCCTCTGCCTCCTCTGTTTTTCTCTGTTACTCTCTCTCTCTCTGTCTCTGTCTCTCGTTCTCTCTCTCCCAATCTTTTCCTGTCGTTAACTTCGCCATCTGCACTTCCACTAATGCTGCTCCAAATAGGCTTTTAATGCCTCTGACGATCTTTATGGTGTCAAATGAAAACAGAATGGTGTAAAAGCACATTTACGTAGCTTCACAGTAATAGCTTTCTAACAATGGGAACGAAACAACATGCGGCGCATTCATTGCACCGAGTGTCGGAGAATGACCTTCTCTGTCCAGAATCTAGACTTGGGGTATAAAGCTGATGAGCTCCTTAGCCCTGCCCCCCCTCCCAAACCCCCCTCTTTACCCCCAAGACTTAGACAAATCCTCAGCTCGAAAAGGATTGGAGCTGAGGTGGGTTTTTCGGGTGCACTTGGTTATGAGTGCAGCGTACACAGACGTTCACTCATTAATTAGCCCTAATTACCATGGGATTAGAGTGATTAGGGGTGGCAAACAATGCGTAAGAGAGAGCAGCAGAGTTAGCAATTGGAACAGAAAGGCAGCAAACGACACACGCCTTCCAATCTACAACCTTAGGCAAAGAACTAACGCGAACTGACGTGATGCTGCTTAACAAAAACCGCAAGGAATAGGATTACGTGACAGGCTTTTACAGAGTTTACTAGTCAAAATGCCTCTTCAGACGTGAGCACTCACCACCACGATGTAGCGCGGCCGGTACTGGATGGTGCCGAAGAGGCCGAGGATGACGATGATGATGTGGAAGAAGTTGGCGAGGATGGGGGCCCACTGGTAGCCCAGGAAATCAAAGACCTGCCTCTCCAATGCCAACATCTGAGAGCGAGAGAGAGAGAAAAAGAGAGACAGAGAAATGTTATCCAGTTTACATGTAAATACATCGCCTCTGCTGTTAAAAGTCAGTTGCAAAGAACATCAAGGGGCTGCCAAAGCTACCTTTGTCTCATAAAACAGCACGACTCACACACACACACACACACACACACACACACACGTGTGTATGTGTGTGTGTGTACATACAAGTATGTATTCATGCACTGAGTTCATGGTCATGCATTGTTCATAGTCTATTGAGGTCCATATCTATTCACATCACAGCAACTGGCCAACAATCCCACACTGAGAGACTTGACACAAACAGCTACAGTGCTTAGCCTCCGACAGTGAGAGAGTCCAAAGGTGTGGACTACAAGTGTAATAAAATAAACAATGACAGATTCATCGATTGAACCCCTGCTGAGCCGAAGGGAAGCTCAGAATTTCCAAGCTTCCTGCCAGCGGCCTCCAGGAATGGGAACGCTCTGGGAACTTTATGGGAGGCGAGGGCCTTCCCTAATAATACCACAGCGCTGAGCCAAGGCACTTATTAAAATACACGCTCATAAACATTTGTATAAACACACACACACACAGATACATGCACACACGCAAAATTAAACCCTCTACAATGAAAAGACGAATTCCACAATTTTTCAGTACAGACTCACCCTTTCCATGCATTCTTCAATAGCGATTTCAGCTCTTTTTTAAATAAACAAGATTGAGAGAAACATATAGTACATTTTTGATCTATTATTATTTATTCATTTTAAGACAAAACCGCCTCTCTATGTCTCGCCCTCCCTTCTACCCGAGTGCTTTGCTTTGCTTTGACATTTTGTACAACAGCAAAAAAAATACATAGCAATTTGAACCTTTAAGACTGAGTCTCTATTTGCATCAAGTCAATTAGCATGCCATTTGGGGGAAAATGCAGGGAGAGAGGAGGAGGAGGGGGGGTGGGGTGTTCAAGGCATTTAATTAGAATTCCATTGCCAGGACGAGGTGTGTGTGCGTGCGTGTGTGTGTGTGCACGTGCATGTGTGTGTGTCTCGAGCAACGGTGTGTTTTCGTCGTGTGTCGACATGTCATCTCCAGCCAACCGCATGAAGATGGATGAGGGAGGGAGGAATCTCGTCTCTGCCGCAATGATAGGCACGCACCATCGAGCACAAACACACACACACGTGCGCGCGCACACACACAAACACACTTGGTACACAGCCACGGCTGCTCTTCTTAATGGGATGGAAATGTTACCAGCAACCCGATGAGACATTGTGACAGGCGAGAGAGAGAGATGATCAAATGCTGGGTGATAATTAAAAATGAACACTCCTTCACATAAAGCAGAAGGGCAATAACTCCACAGACAGGGTGCGAAGCGACAGAGGGCGAGGTGAATGAACTGGGATCAACATCAAGCAGCATCATATCAAAGTCCAGGGACTGCTCACCAATCCAGAGATAAAGCCTTAATTTCGGACGAAAGGACAAAAAAAACGAGCTTGGGAAACAAAATAGACACAGATGGGGAGAATTTTATGAAGAAAGAGGGCAAAAAAACAAAGATAAACGAAATGGAGAGATGAGAGGAGATACAGAGAAAATCGCAAACGACACATGCTAAATTAGAGTGACTGAGCTCCCTGCCTTATAATAACCTCTGTCTATCCCCTGGATAGAGAAGGGGCCGAAGGAAATGAATAAAGTAAAAGGGGCCATACATCTTCTGACAGGCCGCTGGTCATGGTTAGAGAGTTCAATAAAACTGGAGGAGGGAGGACATCAGCAGAGACGAGGCACAACTAGGCTACAGTGAAAGAAAATGGCATAAAATTGGTTAAGGTGCTTATTGGGGCTGCCCCCTTTTTAGTTGACTCATCATTTGTCAGGTTCTTGCTCAAATAAGACTTTTTTAGTTGAATGCTTGGATTAACGTCTGATTCATTTTCATTTGTGAAAACATCAAACACTAAAAATCCACTTAAACTCTTAAGATAAAGTGTCCAATGTTCCTGATTTCACTGATTTGAACAAGAACAGTAATGTGAGAATGGCAATTTTCCAACTGATCAGTGATATCATATGAGTTCTTGCTCAGTTGACGAAATCTGACAATTAATGACAATTAAAAACAGCAGACAGACCTCGATGGTTACTTGAATATAATATACAGTATATTTAACCTCCCATATCTGTTTGTCCAGTCAAAGTCTGTGGTAACTTGGCTCCCTATACAAAACAACAGAAAACAGATAGGATGCTGGAATGCTTCTTATCTTCTAATGTTAAAGATAGGAGGTTGGGTGCTGTTTGGATAAAAAAGGCTCTTCCTAATCATGATGGAAAAAAGGTGCAGTTTTTTACTTCAAGTTATGACTGGCCAGATTGAATAAAGGCTTTTTAATCGAGTTTTGCGTCATGGATCTCTCATCTTTCCACTTGGTCAGCAAAATAACTGATGAAATTATTTCCGCTATAAGCTGTCAAATGTCTTTAGCGGCACTGTGAATTGGAGTGTGACAGTTTTGTAAAAACTAGGCGTTCGGTGGTTCGTTGTGACAATTTGACAGTCTTTAACTTTCTCTCCTTCTATCTCTTTGTCTCTCTGCATCTCTTTTTTCTCACACTACTCACTACTATGCACAAACACACACACAGAAACATACGCACTATGTCCTCATGCCTGTACAAGATGCCCATCCTACATGGACTGCCTCCCCCAGTACAGTATATAACACACATGTTCACAAGCACATCCCTATCCATCCCACACACATAGTTTAGATCCCTTGTTTTATTCATTAGATACGGCCATGGACCATTCCTCTGAAATAGTTCCATCAGTCATTGAATTATACAAGTGTATAGGCATGAGTGGTGTGTGTGTGTGTGTGTGTGTGCGTGACAGAGGGGGGGTTGCTCTCTTTTCTGCGATGCTGTAGTGAGCCTATCGCGTTCTCTGCTAACCCAATAATCCACCAAGATGACAACAATCAATCAGGGATGGAAATGACTCTGCCCACCCTGAAACACACACACACACACACATGTACACACACCCATATACACAATTAGCCCACAATTCATAGGAAGCGGCTTACTGGGGAGTGGGGTAGAATTTGATCAAATAGATACCAATACTCTCCCAGGAACTGAGCCCACTACATAACGGCCCCTAAAAGCCTCCCGCCACCCTCCTGCAAGCCCAAATGACTCCCTCTAGGGTGACGGAATCTGCTAGTGTGTATTTGTGTGTGAGTGTGTGTGTGTGCATGAAAGCCTGTGTGTGTTACCCCTACACCACACCTATCCTCCCACCGTAAATGCTATGCAATTAGGGGGTGGGAAAGACGGCAGGATGCAACAAGCCCCTTTGCACCTCCACTATTCCCAGCATTTTATCGCCCGTTCGTTCCATCGTTCTCTCTCTCTCTCACTCTCTCTCTCTTGTTTTTTCAGCCTCTATTCCTGGTTCTCTGAAAGCCTCAATTAATCTCTCCTTCAGCCACATGATACCAGATCATTAACAGGGATCGTAAATCTCAATCCTGCTGCTTCTGTCAGTCGAGCGCTCGCTCTCTAGAGGTGTGCATAAAAGGACACACACAAACGTAGCTTTAAAAAAAACACACAAATGGACACACACACACATACACACACACTATAATCCCTCCTTCTTATCGTCCCCTACAAAAATCGAGCATATCAAAGCCCCAAAACATTTCAATCATCATCACCTTCTTTAACATGCCATCCAAGAGGAGAGAGGAAAATGGGCCACGCATAAAAGAGTGATGAGAAGATCAGAGCTGAACGTGTCTGGGAGAAAAAAAAAAAAACGTTTGATCCGCATCGTTTGATAACTAATTAAGACGTGCATGTGTGTTCGAGATAAGTGACTGAGATGCATGAAAAACAGGCTCGCTCGGGCTGAGCGCCCTGCTGGGATTTCAAATGAAGAGACCAGAAGATGTGGCGGCCCGGCTTTGGCGGGTTACGTGCGATCAATAACCCTAGGGTGCGTTGGCACGAGCTTTACTGACGTGGCGGAATACATTTCTGATAAGGAGAGAGGGAGGGAGGAGATAGGAGGCTGACGGAGATGACGAGGCTTCCCCAGAGCAACGGAGGACGGATGTGACTGGTGACCCCTCTATTCCTCCGCCCCCTCCCTTCCCTCCCTAGCCTCCAGGTACTATAAATCACATCACCGTTTCTCTTACTGTGTGTGTGTGTGTGTGTGCCCATTCTTTGTGTGACTGCAGGCTACATGACTCAGTCTCCTCTCCACGTTCGGTTCCAACTAACTCTGACTCAGACAGTCGGGCGAAGCGACTGGTGTTTGAGGAGTGGCAGGAGACGTGACGGGTGAATCACAGAGGATGTCTATTACCATTACATCTCCTGTTTTCCCTGGCTTCGCTAATGGCTTGTTTTTACTTACACATACAAACACACATTAGTCAGTGAGGCCAACCCTGATAAAAAGATAAGAATCTGAAGGGTAATTTGTATGCAATGTCTGAATTACCACATTCCTGAGGGAAATCAAAACAAGTGCCTGCCTATTAGGCCCAAACTATTCTTGCCTAAATGAAGAGAAAGACAGTAACAGAGACAACCCGTGACTCAGAAGCTGGCTGGATTTTTTTTTTTATAATGTGCCATGCTTTGCCCAGGCTTGTCTTTACTCCGTGACTCCCAGCAGGCAGTAAAGTACTTCTCAAAAACTTTTTCCAATCCAATTTTTCACCTCTCGCCTGGGTAAAGCCATTATACTCGGGTGTCTGCCTGGTCCTTGTGTAACTAATGGTGTCAATCTCAGTGTGTGTGTGTGTGCATGTAATTGTGTGTGTGTGTGTGACAGTCAGTAGGAGCATGGGGAGTTGGATAGATAGATAGCCCTTGGTGGTGCCTGGCCTAGCAGTGCTGGGGACATGGATTAAGAAGCGGGGTGCCTTTATAAGCCACTTTCTTGTCCGCAGTTTGAAATACAGTCTGCAGAGTCACACACACACACACAGGAGTTGGCCCCTTTGTGTCCATGAAGTACCACTTGTTTTAGGTAAACACACACTGGGGAAAGCAGTAGTTGTGGCTCTTACTGTGGCAAAGTGACTGTTTGAGACGTGGAGCTCTTTGCTGAAAGTTGAAATATGTTAAACTTCCAGCGCTCTGAGCGCTAATAACATGCTAATCTCCCAGCATCGGGAACACACAACAGCAAATCCTTTCCACTGAGACTAACATGAAAAAGAAGCCTGTGCTGTGAACTGAGTTTCCCTACTTTAACTTTATACTTTTGTGGTCTATCCTCTATTGTAACTTTTTAAAATAAGTTGTTATTAACGTTGAGATGAAGCACTTTTTCTAGACAGAAATTTGCAATTTAATGAGATTCATTTCAGTTTAATTCAGTTCACTTCAGTTCAATGCAGTTCTTTTCTATTCTATTAATTTTTCTTTGTCTCATTTTGTTTCATTTAATTTAATTTCCTTTAGTTTGTGGATCACTTCACTCTCTGTATGCCGTCCATGTCCAGACTGTCCAGTCTGTCCACACTGGCCTGGTTAGTGGTTCAAGACGTCCCACTCTAAGACAGTCTGATCTCCTTTCTCTCTCTCCATCTGCTACCCTGCTTCCTCATCCCCTCGTCTCCTCTCCTCTGCTCTTCCTCTTTTTCACCTTCCCCTCCCTTTGGTCATCTCCTTCAATCGTCCTTGGTCCGCTCTTGAGAATCTCTTACCCAGACACTGCATTTAATTTCCCTCAGATAAGAGTAAAACACTAGAATACAGACCAATAAACACTATTCGAGCTCTCTCTAATACAAAGCTACTATCCAGACCTATCACACTAAGATAAGATAGAACGGGTCCAGCCCGACTCGCCGATAAAATGCCCCGAAAGAAATGGAGGTGAGCAAAGACGTCATTGTGGGTCTGTTTAGTAGATGTGTGTGCTTGCTGCTGGTCTTTAATGCTCAGTGCTTGGAGTGCTAGTCTTTGCAATGAGTCCCTCTATTAGAATTGGTGCACTTGTAAGTGAGTGTCTGTCTGTATTAAATTGTTTCCCTGTGCTGTTAATTGTTTTCCACTGAAAGGTTTAAGCATCCTGAAAGAGAAAGTTGTCAAGTCGAGTCAACTTTAATTATGTAGCACTTTAAAGAACACAAAGGCAGCGTGCTTGTAAAAACAGAGGAGATTACAAGGGAACAGGGAAAAGGAGTGTAAGAGCATGAGTAGATATGTTTATTACATCTTTTAATTCAATTAATTTAAGCTTGTAATCTTCATTGATGTCATCCATCAGGTAAAAAAGAAAATTAGCCACGGCGTCTTATCACTTTATATTTCATTGGAATAGATGAGATTAGATGAAACTTTAATAATCCCCATGGGGAAATTGGGTATTTTAATGTCTTCATGCATATTTTTATTGGGCTGTGTGCAGTTAACTATGAATGCCTCTCCCTCTCCAAGAGATCACACTGATTTCACACTCTGGCACAAGTGTGTGGACAACTTAATCAAACGCGGACAACAGCAGATTTGTTGGTGAGACTTGCCCACGCCAACAGTGCGGATCAGAGGGATAAGATTAGAGGGGATAATGCGTAAAAGTGCGTTCCAAGAATTCCACTTTGTGAGCAGCCAGTCTTGTTTTTTATCTGAGTCATAGCTAATCTTTTTCATTCATCCCAATTAACTTGTTCCACATCTGCCCACGTCCGACTGCTTTCATTCTCGCTGTTTTCTGAATGACAACAAACTGGATAATTGATGGACAGTCGACCAGATTTAGAGGCTTTTAATGCAAAAATCAACAAGCTGACTTGACGGTGCAGCAGGGTTCACTGAGATATGACCCAAATTCCTATACGCTGTGACAGCAAACACCCTTCCTCTCACATGGGCTTGTATCTCTTGTATAACGCTTATCTTTCTCTCTGTCTCTCCTCCTCCTTTTATCTCTCTTCCTCCACTTTGCCGACAGGCGAGGGTTTTTTTCTCTTCAAAGTTTATCTGCAAAGGTAGCAATGTTTGGATTATTAGAGGCTAATTTAGATTCTGCTGCATCAGCTTAACGGTGTTATTAAGAGGAATGCAGCAGCGTTGGATGTTAAACAGATCTCAACGTCAACACGAGGGATTAATGTCACTTTTGAGGCTTTTTCTGCTATTCTTGAGGCTCCAAATTCATGTTTGTTGTGTCGGTGTCACATGGAAATGAGAGATGAGGCAGCGCACTACATTCACAAATGTGCACTCACACCTACACCAACACAAAAGCACGCGCACACACACACACACAAACATACTTTGATTTCTCAGAGGAGCTGACAGAACAAAAGCAGGACAAGGATACAAAGACGGATAAAACCCCAAACACACAAACGATAGATGGGATGGAAGGAAAAGTGACAAAACGAGAGCAGCTTAAACCAAGCCTTCCTCTCTCCCTCGCTGCCTGTCCCCATGTCCCAGATCTAACACAAACTGTTTGGGTTTCGCCCCAATTAACGAGGAGGCAATTTAGCTGCGACAGTGGAAATTCTCATCATGTATACGCAGTCGAGAACGGCAAACAGCTGTCAGCAGTTTGTACCCTCCAGTTTTACTTTCCATAATTGAGTCAGTAATGCTGCTCTTTTCATCATAATACCATCACTCTTAATCTTTCATACGGCAGAAGAGGAAGTTATGTTGTGTGCATCGCTGCCGTCCAACCGTTTGATCACACAACACAATTAGAGGAACAACATCCGTGAAGTCATCAGCCGCTTGTAAAACAAGGACTGAATGCCAAAAACATTGGAGGGATTTGAGAGAGATGAATATGCTTTGCAGCCATTCAGCTGAGCGTGATCCGTCAAGATAGTCATCCTGGCTGTGCTGCTCCCAAAGCAATTTATTCGACGCCGCACTATAACAAATGACACCGCCGAAACTGTTGGAATGGAAAGAGAGAAATGGGCTTGCAAATAGTTCTAGTTTTATCTCCATTATAGCTTAATATTGCAGTGTCACTGATGTGGAACACACACACATATATACACACATGCATACAGGCAAGCTTGTGGACGGATGGGTACATGCACACACACACATTTGCCTGCCCAAGGTTTTCAGTATAACCACATAATTAATGGTCTGTTAAATTGAAGACATTAAAATGGTGAACAGTTGTAAAAGGGCCACCAGGGACGAAGAGAGGAGATGGTGTTTCCAAGAGCACACATATTATCATAAACCAAAACACACACCACTCTCTCACACACACATACACACACACACACAGAGCGAGAACAGCAACGCCAAACTCCCCGAAAGGTTAGGAAAAACAACAGGAAGGTC
This sequence comes from Centroberyx affinis, assembly GCF_046629955.1. Taxonomy (NCBI): domain Eukaryota; kingdom Metazoa; phylum Chordata; class Actinopteri; order Beryciformes; family Berycidae; genus Centroberyx; species Centroberyx affinis. Next base: position 663,165 of record NW_027279222.1, read on the forward strand.
AGTGTCTCTTCTGGCTGGAATCAAAATGTTTGTCTGTGTAACAAGCGACCTTAGACAAAAAGTATGAAACAAGATCATTAGAAGGAGAAGTGAAGTTGGGTTTGTGAATCACTCAGCTGCATCTGGTTTGCTGCTATGTAGCATTTTGGGAGGGTAGTTTTTTGTGGCGAGGTTAAAGGCTATATATGTAAGTGGAGCTATCTTTAGAGTGACAGTTGTCCTGAAAGCAGGATGTGTGCTGAGCCCCATGTTCCACGCAGCCCAACCCCCCAGGTCCTCCACCAGCACGCCTCTCTATCCTCAGCACGCTACCTCAGATTTGCATCATAAATTCCCATGCCTCAGTTTTGACAGGTTGATTTTTATTTCCTGCAGGCTCTTCAGCATCTTATTGTATACGTGAAGGTTTCCGTGGTAACAGCGCAGCAGAGCGAGAGCGAGAGCGAGGGGGATACAGAACCAGGGGGAAGAGGGTAAAGCTAAACATAGAGATCTCAGGTCTCGGGGGTCATGCTCATAATTGGTCCGGAGCGAGAGGTCTAACCGCCACCCATCCCCCGTTTCTCTCTCTCTGTTTCTCTCCATCTCTCTATCTCCGTTTCCCCCTGATCTCCAGAGGCTCAGGCCCCAGTGATAAATCAGACGGTAATCAATAATTCAAACACATTCAAACCTGGTCTCCCACCAAAGGGAAGAGAATAAGCAGCAAGGGGGAGAGAGGGGGAACCGAATGGGGGGGAAGAAGAAGAAGAAAAGGAAAAGAGAGAGCGTTGTTGTGTTAAAACAAAGACTAGGTGTTATAATAAGGGCGGAGCCTGAGCATTCATTACACATTCAGGCGGTGCTCTTCATCGACTGAGTACCCAGGATGCATTATGCTCTCAGGTGAGATGATGACACGCTGGCACACGGGAGGGGGTGCGCTAAAGTCTTTGGGCTGTGAGTGTGAATTTATTATGTAGTCACCTTGTCTTTTGACCTACACACACACCTTTTCTGAGACACGGCGAGGCTGTTGTTTAATCCGCTCCTTTTGATGGGTCTGGTTCTCGCAGCTAAGGCCAGACAAGACCTGTCAGCATCCACTTTTCTGTGGATGAATGCTGTTCAGGCATAGCAATCAACACAGCCTGGGTCAAGAACACAATCAGCGCTGAACACCAGGGGTCCATCTGACAGCACAAGCACAGTGTTCACAGACACACACACACACACACTCACACATGCCTAATTATGGTGACCTGCCTGACCTTCAAAAGAAAGTGCCGAGAGACAGTGTAAGAGGGGGTTAAGACCCTCACTTATGAAATCACATGAACTCCTGTTGCCTCTATGGCCCACGATCACATACTGTCACAACCCTCTGTCCTGCATCTCCCACTCAGCTTTCACCACGTCTCTGTAAATAAAAGGAATGCTTGTAGGAGTGAGCGCTCCTTTAAGAAAGAGCAAAAGAGAGGCAGATAAAAAAGGAGAAAGAGAAAATTTTTTTATTGCCGTTCTGTGAATAGTTTATGGGTTGAATAACTGTCAAAGAACAACTCTCCGATGAGTCATGTAACAAGAAAGTGACCTTCGCAAAGTAACTTTTGACTGCACTCCCTATAAAGTGATAAAAAAGTAAGAACACCACCAAATATTCCTTTCCAGTCATGAACTAATCCCTCAGCCTTATAAGATGTATGCAATCTATCAGAAGTTACAAAGCTGAAGCGCTGTTTTTCCCGTCTCCTCATTCTTAGTAATATAGTATAGCCAACATATAGATTCCCATCAGTGTCTGGATTATAGATCCCATCTCTGTATAGTAAGCTGTGTCTAACACACACAGACACACACAGTTTATTTCTGCATGGATAATTCAGATAGGGATGCTATCTTATTCTGCCGCCATCTGTGCGAGCCAACACATTCTTGGAGTGAAACAAATCGTAAAAAAAAATATGTCTTTCTGCTCGCACCGATATGAATCACACAGTCATCACAGTCCAGAGAGGCTTTATGAAAACTTAATAGTGGGCACAGAAAGGCGAAGACAAAGAAAGAGGGGGAGAGAGAGACAGAGAGATAAAAGAGCTGTGACCATCCCTGGTACTCCCTCTAGCCGATCTCTTCCATCAACCTGGCAGAGCCAAGGAAATACAGTTCATTATCATTGATCACACTACAAACTACACACACTCATGTGGACACACTCACTAAACAAGTTCCACACATATACTCAACAAAAGGCACACCAAACAAGAGACACAGACACACACACACACACACACACACACACACACACACACACTAAACAAGACACCCTTAACAGATGTCTGTAGCATCTGTAACTGGTAAAATTGAAATCTTCAAGTTCTTGCCAACAACAGCTTTCATATTTCAGTAGGTACCAGGTTTTGATATATCGCCCCTCCTGGGTACTGGCAAGACAGAACACGACGAGAACAGTAACTCTCTCTCTCTCTCTTTTTCTCTTTCTCTCTCTCTCACACACACATACACACACACAAACACACACACGCACGCACACAGCTCTGCTGGCCTGATAGCATACAATGTTTTATTGCCATGTCATTTGCTCCAGCTGCAGTAATTATGCTTAATTACAGTTGTGTGATGCATTAATATCAAAGCCATGGGCCGAGACCTTGTGTGCGCACATGTGTGTGTGTGTGTGTGTGTGTGTAGATGGGTGAAGTGGATGAGACAGTGTGTGGATAGATATCCAGCATCCCTAGGCTCATGAATATTCAGCAGCAATTTGAATGTTAGCGCTGCCATAAACCAAGTGAATTAGCAGCGGAGGCAGGGAAAAAAACAGCCTAAATCCTTTGTAATGTGAGGAAAATGACGTGATACCTGCCAAGGGACGATGTCGCGCCTGTGGAGATAACACTCTTCAGTGTGAGGCGCTCTGATTCCCTGTTGTCAAAACTTTCTGAGCAGCACTTTGGCTGAACTCTGTTTTCTTCTCTGAAGCCTTCACAACAAAGCGGGTATATTCTCTAGAAACAGAGCTGTGTCATCAGAAGGGGAGAGGAAAAGTGGGCAGTGTGGTGCATGATACTGCAGGCTCTCACACACACACACACACACACACACACAAACAGAGTGCCTGTGGGTAGTTTAACTTGTGTTGTTGAGGCTGAGGATGAGGTAAGACCATAGTGTAATGCCTCCACCTCTTCCTAATAACTCTGTTACACTTGCAGATCGCTACTGCCTCTGCAGCATCACCTCGCTCAATCACCACTGACAGTTCTTCATTACTGGAACAATAGCAGAAACACTGACCGACACCCTGATATTTGGGGGGGGTCGGGGGGGGGGGGGCTTGACACAGACCAAGTCATTCACTGTGACAAGATGAAAGTGTTGCTCTTGACCTTCACTGTGATCAACTAGTAAATCCCCTTCCTGGCTCTTCCCTTCACGCCTCTCACCTTCTCAATCGCTGTCTTTTTCAGCAGAGTCCCACAAAGCTGCACTTCCTCCGCTTGTACAAAGGCTGCAATCTCTTACCCCCACACTGGACCTACTAGCCTATAACTCACAGTTCAGAATGCACAGCTGTGTGTGTGTCAGGTCAGTCTGTGTGTGTGTGTGGGGGGGGGGGGGGGGGGGGGGGTGTGCATGCATGTGTGTGTCTCTGTGTCTGTGTGCGGCTGCATGCGTCACTGCTGCCCACACAGTTATGGCCAAGCAGTTTCAGGGTCAATGTTCAGTTCTGAGCTCATTACACTTGTTCCGTGTGATTATGTGTGTGCGCGTCTGCCTGTCTGTCCTTTCCCGACCCGTTGCACACAGAAAACCACCATGACCAACGAAGAGGCCTCCTCCATCAATCACCCACTGTCCGTGGAGCAGCTCCACTCAGAACGACGTCTCTCCTCGGGGCCTGCCGCTGACATTCGCAATGTGTCTGGACCGAGGCCCAACTCCGGCCAATCGAATCGCTTCCACGCCGGGTCAACTTTAGGTCAACACCTCAAAAAACCCATCGAGACAAAAACGAGCCTGCCTGTTTCTTTGAGTCCAAACAAATCATTAGACGGACAGGGCTGCCTGCCAGCGCTTGCCATTCTCTGGGGCTGATCAGTGTTCTGACAACCGTCCAGCCCCACTGTCTGGAACAGTTAGGTTACAGAAGGAAGAGGGAACAGAGGCTTTTCGATCAATACAGGCTCATTATCTGTTGCCTTCTGTCCCAGAGAGACGAGTCCCACTGCTCGGCCTGTTGATGAGGAAAGCGCACCGCAATTCAATTAGGGAATGGCCGAGATGCCAGAAGAGGTTTGATCAAAGCACTCTGCCTGACTAATTAGCACACACAGCGGTTCACAAGGGCTATTTTTACATCTGAGGGGCGGTGTATGTTGTTTTGTTAATGGTAGTTTCACCCTGTAATGGACCGGGAATAACCTGGCTCCTTGTCAATGCGCTCGCTTCAGCCAGCATAGCCTGGGCCGCCTTGTACTGCTCCATAGACACACATGTGAACATGCACAAATATATGCAGAAGCACACACACATATAACCTGATGACCTATTGAAAGGTCATGTGGGGTTCAACGCAACCCCTCTTCGCAGGTTAAACTCATAAATATGAATGTGTAGGTGTGCGTGTGTGTGAGTCCCTGCAGACAGGAAGTGTCAGGTCACCCAGAAGTACTGCCAGGGGAAAATAAAGCTGTTTCCAGGAGTCTTCTGGGACTCTTTAGGCAGCCTGTTGACAGCTTTATAAACCTCTTAACAAATGGTCTCCCTCCTTCTCTCTAATGAGGCAAAAAGGTCCGAAGACTGGGGAGGGAAAACAGGTGTGTCCCTCAAGGTGGGTTCACAAACGTGTGTGTGTGTGTGTGTGTGTGTGTGTGTGTGTGTGTTTTCGTTTGTGATCAGAGAGCGTGCCCAGATTTTAAATTAGGAGTAAGATTGAGGGTATCGTGACCAAAGCTATACAAAGACGCAGGCAGGCTCTCTATCTTAGTGTCCAGGTTTCCCTGTTCCTTGCTGTTGGGTAAATATCCAACACTGAAACCTGAATGCTAAACAGGTGTTACACACACATACACCCCAGCCCCCTCTTAAGTTCAGAGGTGAAGTGGGGGAGGGCAGGAGGAAGCTAAGGACAAGGCGATAGCAAGAAAGGCTGGAGGTGGAAGGAAAGTCATAGAAAGGAAAACAATTAGGAAGAGCAACAATAAACTCTTGGCTTAATCTCATTTCTCACTGATAAGTGTTTCAAATCAACCGGTGATTTATTTCTAATCCAGTTTACTAGCCTCTTTAAATTTTAAGTGCATACATTTGTGACAGTCTGCACCGACCCAAACAGTCCAGTCAGACTGGAACCAGAAACCAGTAACTCCAAGGTGGATCTCTGAAGAGGTCATCAGAGATCTACTTAACTTGAAGATAAGTCGACATACAATACTACTGTGCCAATTTTCAACACACACATCTATAGTATCCCCAATCACTGGACTATCACCATTCCCATTAATTTGTTTACCAGGTCATATCCAGCTCCATCATGTGGGAGCGAAGACAACGCCGCTCAGATATGATGGAAGTGATGTCAGCTGCATTTGGGTGATAAGATGTGATTGCAGGAAATAAGTGTTTGAGTTGCCCCATCAGCGGTGGAGCTAAAAGGTTCAGAGGAGGACAGCGGCTCCCTCTGAGGCCTACGGCGAGGCATCCTGCACGATGAGCAGGGGAGGGGAGCTATCGCATACAGTGGCACGGCCTGTTCGCCCTTTACTGAACTTTTCATTAACATTTTGGCAGATACCAGCAGCCACTCCCCTCAGGCCTTTTCTTTTTGTCATGTGTTGATGTGTTTTTTCCCCTTTGTTCTTGCATTCCCTCATGCATGATACAATATATCAGAACTTTCCTGCTTGATTCTTTGTCAAGAGAAGATTTTATTGCTCCCTTAGCTGTTGAAAGTGCCATTTACTGAGGGGCTTATGGTGTGAGCAAGCTCAGTTTTAATACCACCATAAATAACATTGTCACACCCTGTCAAGTAAACTCTACTCATGGGATAGTGGAAGAGGCACGCTGGCTGGTGAGCAGACAGGAGACTATCGGAGGCATCTTCTGAGACTGTGTGGCTACCATCAGTAAAATGTCATGGCTCTCACTTCACTGACCACCAGCTGAAAACCCATTTATCTCCAACAAGCTAAAAGTCTCTGCATCCATGGTGCTTTGCGGATCACCAGCTCCCAAGATACAATCGTTGCAGGTTTGGGGTTTTTTGATGAATAATAAAATTAATCAAATCGTAGGATCAGAGAAAAGATTTGTGCATTAGTTATAGTCTGGGATGTTTTGCATCATTAGGCGACAGCAAATCTAGGTATTAAGCACAATCCCTGAAATTTAGACAACGGTGTGCTTTGATGGCCAAATGGCTGATGATGACTCATGCAGGGCTACATGATAATGACTCCAGATGATGCGCTGAATTTTGATGAGTGGTAGGTCACCATCTCAACATTTAAAACAGTCAGTGCATAAAATTGTTAATGTTAGTGTTATTATGCACATTTTAAATGAGGCATGTGTTGTTGGTTCAGACAGCCTAGTCACCCCAATACTGTCTATCACTATGCTACTACTATATGCTGAGACTGGCTGTCAGTGGGGGAGGAAAGCTGACTTCCCAGTAGCCCACCACCACCACCAAGACCACATGTTGTCTCTCATGAATACCCTCATGGATCAGGTAAAGAAAATAAAAGAATTATCCAGCACTACCACACGTGGGAGTTGCATAGAGACTGCACAAAAACACAGTCCAAATCTATCAAGTCATATTCATAATTTCTATTTGAACATGGTTTCTATAAATACCTCTAAAGGTGTGGGCAGAGACAGAAAGAAGCCTGGTTGGTTCTTTTGTAACTATAGAGGAATAATATAGCCTATCATTTGTTACACTCTACTGAAAAATCACCATAATATTCCTATAATATTCCTATGGGGACTTGTAATGTCTGTGGCGCTCAAAAATGACCTTATCAAACTTTTATGAGCTCCTATAGGCTATTACTATATTTTTTTCCTGTTATCATTTTTCGACACATGTGACACTCGCTGTCCAGCAGACTCCTGCCTGTCACTTCTAGTAGCTGCTTGATATTTCAAACTTTCGCTGTGATATTTGTAAAGTATCCTTCTACAAAATATATATTACAGGATTACTACAGCGCAAAACTCATGTCGCCTGGAACATGATTACAATGAGCGAAGTGTGCCTCAACTCACCAACTGTAAAGTGCAGATAAAGATGAGAGTGCATCGCCCGCTGCAGCAGCCCATTGTGTCAGCGGGGGAAACGGGACTGAGAGCCGGGGAGAAAGGACTTGGAAACGGGTCGGAGGAGCTCTGGATGTGCCGAGCGGTCTCAGTCTAGGTCCAAGCACCGGTGTCCCATTCTCTGTCCTTTCTGCTTCTGCCTCGCTTTGACGACTTTACAGCTAAAAAAAAAATGCAGCGGGATCGCTCCGGTTTTTCTTTGGTTGTTGCCTCTCTGCCCGGTCGCACTTGAGGTGACTGGCTGGGTAGATGGTTGTGAGCCGGTGTGTAGAGGGGGGAGGAGGGGAGGGGAGGGGAGGGGGGTCAGACAGCAAAAGGGGGGCTGGATGGGATGGGATGTGGGGCTGAAGAGGGCGTCAACTGGTTTTAGACAAGCTGATGTCAGTGTGGTGTGTGACATGAGGAGAAAATGTGCGGGTAGGATACTGGTGAATTCAAAATGTTTAGACAGAGGCAATCATTTTATTGTCATGCTGGCAGAATGCATTTCAATTAAGCCGGTTAATTTGGTGAGATTGGCCAGTTTACCTCACACTTTATGTTAGGGTATACCACTGTCTGGCACAATTTGAATGAAACCGGCTATGTGATGAAAGATTGATGCCGTTGCCTGTTACAAAAAAAAAAAAAAAAAGATCATAGAAGTAACCTATTTGCGAGGCATTTTGACATTAATTACTTTTCGGTGGCGGCTGCGCTGAGAGGAATCAGCTGCAGATGAAGGTGATGGTGGAGTGTAAGCGCCATCTTGTGACTATTTGATGACTCACACTTTCACAAGATCTGAAAAACTGTATGTCATTAAAGCTGCTAGGGTTATTAATATTCAATATGATAGTCTCGGTTACTTTTTTTGTCGTTTCTCAAATTTTGCGTCAATTGTTGTCCTACTTTTAAAATAGGCTCCTGACTGAGGGCTTTTGTGCCTCTTATGTCTAGTTATTATTATTCAACAGCAATAATATCAGTTTTTCTTACATGCTGCATATTCTACATCTATGCGCCCGATGGCCATAGGTTAAAATTGCCTTTCCCCCTTTAATGCCAAGTCTCTTTCACACCCAACTTCCATTAATGTTAAATCTCTACACCCCTACCTCTCTTTCCCCCTCACCCCTACCCTCTTTCTTTTCTCTCCATCCAAACTCTACTTGCCCTGCCTCCCTTTCCCCCACACAGACCTTTTGTTTGGATCTCTATTTGCCTTCTGGGTACTGCTCCGTATGATTTATAATAGAAAAGATCTTAAAAGCAACTCTCAGTCAGCCCAGCCTCCTTCTCCTTCTCTCTCCTTCTCTCTCTCTCTCTCTCTCTCTCTCTCTCTCTCTCGGAGTGGAGGCAGGTCCCACCTCTCTCTCCTCACCAGCTTGATAAATCTTTTAAACGTCTGCGGGCTGAGTGAGGGAACACTTCACATCTGATTTCATCACACACTCCTCCGCTCTGCTCCTTAAAAGCACTGCTCCTCTCCTCCGTCCCACGCCGCCCGGCCCAGCTGCGTCCAGCCCGGGCCGGGAGCCTGCCTGCCTGCCTGCCTGATGCTCCCCCTGCTCCTCCCCCAGCGCTAAAAATAACCTCATGGTATTTATGGAAGCGGACGAGGGACAAGATTTTGGCGTTTTGAATAGCCCTAAAGAGAAACCTGCATGTTCAGGTTGTAGAAACAGGGATGATGGAGGGTAAAGCCACTTATAGTCAGTTCACCCACCTTTTTTATTTTGCAGAATAGAGTTTACCCACCTTTTTGTTCTGACATACACATCTTCATGATATAAAGCCAGAGTAAGCACCACACTATGTAGTATCAGACTGAGTTAAATGAAAATAAAGTCTTTAAGGGGAAAAAAGCAAAAATTAATGCTCAAAATCTAATTTTGTTTAGATTGTAGTTTTGTCATAGGTCTAGTTTACCCACCTTTTTATTCACCACACATCACTACATCACAAGCTTAATAGTAACAAGTATTATTCTTTTATCTGTGGTCAGTTACAGTTTGCTTCGGACAAACCAGCTGCTGCAGATTTATTCTGAATAGATGTAATGTTTTACTGTAACTTGCACATGAGGAAGATGTAAAGGGAGCAGGCATTAGTGACTGTCGTGTGCTTTTAGCATGAAATGCCCCATTCACAACTGCATTTCTTTTCAGAACATGCTTCTGAATGTGTGCCATAAAACTGTGTGTGTGTGTGTGTGTGTGTGATTCACAGAGGGGAGCCCAGGCTGGAATAAGGTCACTGTCATAGTTCTATTAGAAGCTGATGGAGCCTCTCCGTGTGTTCCCATTTTGCCCATTTTGCCCAACACCTCCTCATCGCCTCTGTGTGTGTGTGTGTGTGTGTGTGTGTGTGTGCGTGCATGTGTGTGTGTGACAGGCTTGTCAGCGTGTCCAGGCCCTCGGGGACTGTTGTTCTCCACAAAGACACTAATGTGAAGTGACAGGACAGCCAGTGGTGCGCTGCTCTGAGGAGACCTGCATTGTGGAGGAGACCCAAGAGTCTGGCTCATGGTGGACAACAATACAAAAAGACCTGAAAAGGAGGAGGCTTTTCTCTCCTTGAAAGCGTCTCAGCCTCTCCCTTTTAGCTCCTATTCTCTCTCTCTCTCTCTCTCTCTCTCTCACACACACACACTCTTTTGGACGCACAAACACTCCAGCACAATCCCTCATGCAGACACACACTCAAGAAGTCTCACACATACATGGACATACAGTATCTGACAAGTAATTCATCATCATTTGTGAAGCCGCTGGAGACTTGAGAGTAAAATAGATTCTGTCCTTTTTTTTACAGTAGTCTGACAGACTTGTTTCCCCAAATTATTATGGTGCAACACCAGGTTTCTTACTATAGGCCTAGAAATTATGCTATTACTGAGATAGAATTTAAGAATTTGAGAAATGTTTTACCCTGGTAGATTTTGTGTGTAAAAGAAACAATGCACAGCAAGGTATGAGCAAAATATACATGGCTTTAGTAGTCTGTCATCTAATTCAACTGTTTATATCATGAACAAAAGAAAGGCTAGGAATGAGCTGCTCCCTTCAGCTCTTCATGACATTTACTACACAGGCTCTAGCCCATATAGCTGCAAATTACAGCCGCCATTGGCTGTCCAACAAGCATATGAATGCGTTCTTTATTTAGGCCCATGCTCATAAAAGTTTAAGATTATGCATGTACCCTTGGTGGCAGAGCCTCATCTGATGCCCATTTCTCTGCTGCCTTACCATGAAGAAAGTTCCAGACCCAATGAAGAATAAATACAGAGGCTATTATGAGGAACACGTGAATAATTTATAATCGGATTATGCTTTGGCGAAGAAATATTGGACCCTCAAATCATTTGAACCGCCGTTTGTTATTTCTAACACTGTCCGCTGGGAGGCGCTCGTCTGTGAGTTTAGTTTTCATTGAATGAGTGCCTGACGCCGCCACAGTTGCGTCAAGTCAGACTCAAATAGTTAGAAAAATACAGGAAGTTGGGCAAGTTTGCCTTCAAAATAAAAGCATATATTAAATGTACAGCTTTTGAAATCCATAGCTACAATTATATACTGTGAAAAGGCATTTGGGGGAAAAAATCAACAACTAAACACATTCTTCATTTTTACTTTAGTATTTTGTATTACTCAAAAATACAAAGGGGCAGCAGTAGCCTAGAGGTGAGAGTAGAAAGCTTGTGACCAGAGGCTCGCCACTTTGAATCTCCAGACCAGCTGGGAGAATGTGGGTGGGGAAAGTGAATAAGTAACACTCTCCACTCCCTCAGCAATACTGTCGGGGCGCCCTTGAGCAATGCAAAATTAAGTTCAGCAGTCTAGTGAAGCTGTTCAGCCGCCAACAGTAGGCTAGAAGACTGTGGTTGTACTGGGTGGGTAGAGGTAGCCCAAACGGCCTCAAGATGTCCCTGTTATTCGTTTGTATTTACTTGCATCCGAACACAACTCATTCAAACTTTGGAGGAACTTGTGGCCACATAGCATAGGCTACTGCAAGAAGTGGCTCTGACACTATGCCTTCTTCCTACCACAGATACATGACAATAGACCCTCAAACTCAATTTTGTTGTCAAAGACCAAATTTGTTCATTTTGATCTGCACCTGTGTTCCACACATGCACACCTGGCACCTCAGGCTCATGGACAGCAGTAAGGTGCAGGTGGCCAGTTTCTAAGACATTCTCATTTGATTTTAATGACAAAATCAAACTTTTGTGTGTCTATTTGTGACTTCTATCATGTTGTATGCCTCAAGGAGGAAATAATAGGCTATAATTATAAACCAGTTTTGACCAGCTGCTTCTTGGTATGTGGAATATGTGAACACTGGTTATGTTCGGTTCAGACTCAAGATGCAAATAAATACAAATGGCTGACTGTACAGCTAAGAGGAACCCTGCCCAACATTTTGGATGCTTTGTGGGTAGTGTGTGTATAAGCAGTATAGTATTCCTAAATGAAATCTTGACTGAATGCTGCTTACCTTATAAATACACTGGACCTACAAGTTGCTTTTCAAAAGCACTAGGTAATAGGGCGTGGTTCAATAACTGTTGTTGGCCAACAATGTCAAGAATGTGGTGCCTTTTTCAGGTTATGGGCCAATCTCCATGGGGATTGGCCAGCATGCATCAACACTGACACTGTCACTCACCAAATGTACGAATTGCCTGTTGTGGGCAAAACACTTATCATGGTTGGCTGTTTGAGAGAGGGGAAGGAATTAGTTGCACTAAAGGCCTACACTGTAGTATGTGAAAATAAAAGTGAAGCCTAAAATTGTACAATTTGCTCCAACCCATAGCTCCAACCTGACAGGTGTTTGTAAACAGTAACTTGATGCTTTTTAGTTATCCGAGATGTGTAAAACTGCCCAACACTCAGACAGTTAACATGAGTGGCATATTGCCCTTGGTCAGTGTTCACCATTGGATTCCACTGGACACGCTGCTGACACTGTAGGTAAGGACAAGTAGGCTAATTAATCCATAATTCCATGACAGGGCATGAAATTAAATCATAGTTAAAAATGCTTTGTCTGCAGTTTTTTGTTTAGTCATTAGGCCTAGAAACTGAGTTCCACTTTAAAGGTAAATTAGCAATTTACATTTGTAACTCAAATTTTCTGAGACAGAGGGTTTCAGCTACCTGCTGTAATTTACTGTTTGTATTGATCTAGCTCACCTGTAGGCTATTCATCTGCCTAAGATTTAAGTGCTCAGTGCTTAACACAACTCATTATTCAACAGGACAGTAGTATAAACCATTAAGTTTTTTTTAGGTAGGCCTAAACAGTAGGCTACAGTTGCAATCACTTTTGAAGGTCTTGATTTTTGTGGTTTAGCCTATGTGATGTTATCTAGCCTAGGTGTTGGGAATTATTGGACATTTTGAATGTAGAATTAATGGGTTTGATACTTTAAGCTGTTAAATTGGTCAGTCAGCTTCACAGACAAAACAGGTGGAGCTTGAAACTAGCCTATAGCATGAAGCTAGTTTTCACTTTTATGAAATGCTCTCTGGTAGAACAGGCGGCGGGGCTGCTTCATGAACAGACACCAATCACTCCAGCAATATTGATTAAGTGCTAGACGCCTGAAATGTGGAAGTAGCCTATCTGAGCTCTTACTTTTTTTTTTTTTTTTTTTTACCGCCCTGTCGCCGCTAAGCTACGAACTTGAATGAGACAAGTGTTGCTGAAGAAAAAGTGTCCGTTGCAACGTCGCTCGTCAATAACGGTTTTATTTTGAAAGTTGTGACCGGAAGTACTGTAACATATTCTCGCTACCTTTACACTGGTCTCCGTCACATGGTGCTGCTTAACCGAGCGCCGATGGAGCAAGATGAGAAACGCAGGAGGCGAGCCCCTCCGGTTGAGCGTCAGCATCCTCTCAAATAGGAATCTGCCGCTGTCACTTCTGCTCTAGATACGGAGAGACGGGCGACTGGAAACCCGCAACAACAAACAAACCTGTAGGTTACGTGACATGCAGCTATTTTTTAATGTGATGTCAAAGAAGAAGAGTAAAGGGAGGTTGTGAGGAGGCTGGGTCTTTGCAAAGAATGATAGTGAGGATCAAGGCGCGCTGTCCCAGGAGAACTCATCTGAAGAGCTGGCTGTGAGAGACCGGGATGCTCCTCTAGCGCACCGGAGGGGCGAGTGAGTACCATATAGCTCATCACTATCTGCTTCGTTTCGGATCTACTTTGGTGACGACCGGACAGTTTGGGACAGGTCAGCGTGACAAGACGTGTCTCTCTTTTATCGCCATAGAAATATTCTATACAGCGATCCCACCTGTCTGATCAATCATTCATAGGCTTCTTAGTAAAGTGCAGCATAACCAATTGGTCAGCGATGTGTGAAAGTTGCCTCGCTAATTTAGAAATGGTGCACTTTCCCCGCACGCACCCGCAACTTAATCCATGCACGCATCAAGGTTTAATATCATGCAGTGCGCTACAGAGGGTGATTTGGAGGTCGATCATGTCCCTTTAAAGTTTTGATTAGAGGGAACATGTGTTGCACACTGTGGCCACAGTGTCGGTGCGAGGCTAATTAATAAAGCCCTTGTTAGAAGCTTTCATATCAGAGGCACTCATCATTAATCCGCTGATGGCCCAGAGGGCGTGGGTGGTTGTACGTGATGATAGGAGAAAGGCACCAGTCCTGCACAGCGGGGTTGATTCATTATGGACTCAGAGCTGATGAACTCACTGACTCTGGTCCTTAAGAGGAGACACACACGTCAGACAGACACTGGCTTTGAAGAGCAATTTTAGGTTTCATTTTCACAATGGATCCATGACACGGAAGATAATACTGTCTAACACATAAGTTTCTGTCCATTATGATGAATGATGAGGGTCGTCTCTCTGGCAGTTTAACTTGATCGATAAGAGAAATCAATCCTTTCCTCGACTATGTATCTGACTCAATGTGTCTCACCTGTAATAGACGCTTGATTCAACTGTGATGCTGAGCGTGTGGGTGTGGGTGTGAGAGAGTATAAGACTTCTACAGCAGGCTCAGTGCATGTAGATGAATGAAATCCACTTACTATGCAGCAAGGGTTCCCATCCCCAGTGTGTGTGTATGTGTGCGCACATGCGTGTGTGTGTGTGTGTGTGTGTATTTCACCTCATTACACTCATTGTGTTGACTTAAGCAGGAGGGTCACCCCTGAGGCCCGTTCTCCTGCCTTATTGTGGAGTGATGCCCTGAATTACACCGCGCTCACGCTGATCAGAGAAGTACAGGGGCGCGCTGGGAGAAGCATTTCAGCTTACGTGTTAAGTTCATTACCATTATTTCAAACCGAAGCATGCCGTATTCATGTGATTTATATTTCCTGGCGCGCATATCCCACCGTATTACACAATCACCGGGATAAAGGTGTCCTGAGCACCCCCCACACACACACACTCACTCATCACAAGTATATTTTGTCGAGAGGCGCTTAACTCTTGAATCCCAAACTCAGCAGGCTATGCTGCAGATTTGCGATATAGAGCTACAACTCTCTCTGGTTCGAATCCCGGGCGATTATGTTCACAGCCTGCCCACGCACACTCCATACAGTAGCTCCTCTATTCTCGGTTGTTCTACAAACTGACAAAACTCCCTCCCTTGCAGCCCGTGCGCTGCATTTCTCCCGAGGCGTTCTCGATATTTTCCATGTGTATGTATTAAACATCAAGCATGTCGAACTGCAGGCGTGGGGCTGAGCACTTTGAGGCAGAGTCAGCCTTCTGTGGAGGGTGACAGAACAGTCAGATGGCCCCCACAGGGCAGGGAACAATTCCTGCTGCTGATTCACCCAAGGCGACAGGACTGGAGCACTCCCTCCTTCCCTCCCTTCCTCCCACCCTCCATCCCATCATCCCTTCCCACCTCCATCTCACAGAAATGAACACACTCTCCCGGGTTCACTTGCACACCTGCACCAGGGCTTCTGCTCTCTCTCTCTCTCTCTCTCTCTCTCTCTCTCTCTGTCTCCCTTTCTTGTCCTACACACACACACACACGCATGCACGCATACACATACACTCTCTTTCTCACACACACACTACATGTGCCTAAGAAGAGATATTGAGTGTTTTGAAAATGTGATGGCAGGTTTAGGGATCAGAGAGCCGATTGTCCATGAACCCGGAGTGTGTGTGTCTCTGTGTGTGTACGTATGTGCGTATATGTGTGTGTGTGTGTGGGCATGCGTATGCGTCCGTGCGTAATAGCTCGGGGATCGGGGGCCATAGATTGGCCAGTCACCCGGACAGATGTGCCTTAGTCTGGGCTTGGAGTGCGGGGCCTCAAACTGGCCTGCCACCCAGCATTAGCACCATGGATCCATGACCAAAGGGCTCAAGGCACCAAAACTCACTGTCTGCATAAATCGCTTTCAATTATTAATGCTGTGCATAGGGCAGCAAGAGGCATTGCAGAGGCCAAGGGGAGGAGACAAGGAAATGAGAATGGGCACTGAAAGAAAGAAAGAAAGAAAGAAAGAAAGAAAGAAAGAAAGAAAGAAAGAAAGAAAAAAGAGAAATGGATTAGATTGACTGGCTTAGACTGAATGAGTGCGAGAGAGAGAGAGAAGGAATGGGAGCAAAAAAGACTGAAGGGAAGTAGAATCAATGAGGGAGCAATGAGTAAAGAGAGAGGAGAGAGGAAAAGTGAATGGAAGGTATGGATTTGAGTCTTCTTGGAAACTGAGCATTGACAATAAGCACCTACAGTGCAGCATCAAAAGATTAATAGATCACCGTAGCAACCAAAGATCCAGAAAGAGAGAAGCTACATTGGCGATATTGTCCTTTTCATTCCAGTGAATCAAAGGACAGACACACACGCACACACACATACACGCACACACACACACTTAATCACACACACACATTCTGTCACACTCTCTGATTTTTCAATTAATGCATTTAACATACAATTATATCATAATTATTAATTGAGTGCATGGGTGGTTTGGTATCATTCATGTCAATGTGCACTAAATACATTTCATGCTGTAGGAAGAGTATTACAGTAGCTTGGTATAATATCCATTAGAGTAGAAGTACTGTAATCCATAAGTATTGATTCATGTCTCAGGCTCTTATGCTGGTAGTAGCATTACAGCAAATGTCCCTGCACATGATAATGTGGACTGTATACAAGAGCACAGACAATAAGTAAAGCAGCAAAGCATAAGCAGTGATTTACATAGACGTGCTGGTAACTCCCATCATGTCTCATGTGATCCAATCATAATATTGGAATACTTAGAAGAGACAAAAGAAGAAGCCCTCTTCCCCTGAAGCTTGTGCCAGGTTGTGGAGCTTTATCAACGGCTAGAAATTGAAATGAAAATTCAGTCTGCAGCACTTAGTGTAGTGGATTTGTTGAATTAACACATTTAGACCCATGGGTCCTCATCAGCTAAACTGATGTGATGAAAAGGATCCCACTGCAATGGAATGCTACAGCTTGTACCCACTTGTACATAAATATGATTTGAGAACCATTTGAGTTGCTTAAAATCACACTTATAGCAGTCACCAAAGCATTTTACTTTACAAACTAGTAGCAGGTGAATGGCGCTCTCTGTAATGCTATTTGGACTCGTAAAGTGAGAAAATATTCATTCAGCTCCCATTGGCGTTGCTCCTTTCATTGGTTTATCATTGGCAATGATATGAACATTCAGATGATTATTGTTGTGATGATCGTATATGAAAACCCAAAATATGCAAGTGTGCAGACTTTGCCTTAATGAACTGTGTGGCTAGAGTATGTTTAAGTACATCATACCATGACCTTTTCACATTACACTTTGCAATTGGTTTTTCCATTGCCTTATCACTTGACATAGTCATTGCCACCCATGGCCCCTTTCCTTTAACTTCTAAGCCCGGTTTCTCCATAGGAACCACTCTAGTTTAAAAGCACAAAGGATAGTTTAATCAAATCCTGTGTATGTGTGACTGCCAAGATATTCTGTGTGGGTCTCCTTTCCAGCCAATCGAAGAAGCTCATGGAGAAGGAGACATTTCTCCCTTCTTTGTCATTCACAGCCATGCCATTTCTGTCCTATACATTTGGAGAGAAGTGCTACAGAGACATAGGTGAGAGGGCGAAGTCGTGATTTGAACCTGTTTTAATTTAATCTAATTATTTTTTACTCACCCAAGGAAGTTTGACTGAGAATCCACAGTCAACCACAGTCTTCTACTGTTGGCTACAGGGCGGCTCAATAGGGGTTTGGGGGTTCAGTGCCTCAGTGCCTTGCTGAAGGGCAACAGTACTTGTTAAATCTACACTAGGGAACTTTCCATGTTGGCGGAAACTGTTTGAGAAAAGAGGAGGAGACTGTTTTGTATTTTGCTCTTAAAATTCACTTCATCGCTTCCTGTGGGTGGAGAAGTGTCCATACACAACAGCAGAATTTCATTTGGGCAAATAGGGCGAATCTACAGGGTCTCAATTAGTGGGGATGGGACGCTCCTCTCTATAGCAGCACCACTTTGTGAATTAGGCTTATAAGACTGATTTTACATAAAAATCTTACCTAGTGTATCTTTAAGGAAGGGGAGAGCATTACGCAATCACTTCTGCTGCCCAGATTTTTACGTCCAGTTCAGGGCTTCGACCCAGCCACTTGCTTCTTCAGGCTTCCCTTCACACGTGCACCCAGCAGATTTAATCTCAGCTTCCCTCAAAGTACGCAGAATGGCAAGAAACCAGAGCTAATTCTCAGCTACTGCATCAGCAGGTGGAGATACCGCAGTGACGTTACCTTCATAAGTGCAGCAGATAGATTTTTGTCTGATCAGTGAATATATTACAACCAAGTCAAAATATTGAACATCCCAGATCTTTTTGATCGTGGACAAGTGACCATTGTAAAGACAGAATGGTAACACTTTATTTGAAGGGGGGTGAATAATATGACTGTTGTCATTAAGTGTCATTCGGTTGATAATGTCACTTTCAATGCAGAGACAGTGAGTAGACTAGAACAGTGTCAACTTTGCATTGAAAGTGACATTATCAACCGAATGACACTTAATGACAGTCGTAAACATTCATGAAGTCTAATTCATGTTCATGTCAGTTGTCATGACGTAGTTATGACAGTGTTATGTCAGCCTTATTCAACCCCCTTCAAATAAAGCGTTACTGGCAGAATTAGAGGGTATGCCACATTTTGAAGTGCTCAGTTATACAAATTAATAAACCCAACATTGTCCATTAGTTTCATACAACCTTGTCTTGATGCCTACATACTGATTTAACAGTTGTATTATGGTATATTAGCATTAACATTGGGAAGATGTGCTTAGTAATTATGCTGTTGCTATTAAAGACCTATTTTGTGAATCTGCTAATGCAGTTTAATCTTTGTATTTAACCTGCGACTGAATTAATCTTATTGTATGGCGATATATTTATTATGGGGTCAGTCCACTGTTTGGACGAGCAGAGCAGGTGAGGCCCACTGATACATAACAGTGTGTGTGTGTGTGTGTGTGTGTGTGTGTGTGTGTGTGTGTGTGTGTGTGTGTGTGTGTTTGTTTCTATGCTCTCCTAAAACATCTGTTTGCATACATACAGTAGGTCTGTGTATGTTGACCTTTTTATCACGATATCCTTATTATAGCATTAACATGAATATGAGGTGTTTCACCCAGCTGTAAATGTCTCTTCCTGTTTGAGGCACAGTCGCCCACTGTAAGCATGTTTGTGTTGTCGGGTGAGTTCACCTTTGCAACAGTAGCCGCTTATTGATTCCTCTGGCAGTCGCACAGGTGTTAGTGATGGAAGATCAGCCTCCACACTCAAAGAGCATGAGGACACTGAGGCATTCATGCTGACTGGTGTGTTTATTTATTCATTAATGGGCGGTTTACTGCTCGGCTCTCCCTCAGAGGACCGTTTCACCTGTTTCACCTCCTGAGGTTTGAGATAGCAGGGCATTTGATATTAGGATCTGTGTTGGATCTGTAGGGTCTGCCGTGCACACACATACACATACACGTGCATGCACCTCACCCCCATCCTCAGTATGAATGAGTGAGACTGTAAGGACAGTGAGAGCTAGAGAAAGAAAGACGGGTGGAGTAGAGAGCTCCGGGGACCATGGCAAGCCAGATCCTGTATTGATTGGTTTGGTAAGAGAATCCTCAGGCTTTAGTGATGCTGCTTAATAAGAGCAGCTTGAGGAAAGGGAGATCTCATCAGCTGGACTCCACTCCAGAGGCTGTCGTGTCTACGGCTTTAAAGGGATAGTTCACAGCAAAACCAAAACATCAGCAAGTGGGGGCTAATCCGTTTAGACCGTGGTTTTCTGACATTCAGCAACTGTTAAGATCTGGAAGCATCTCTTTACCTGAGGAATCACATAAAACACATCGGCTTGACATTTTCTCAGCGAGGCAAATTACGCTGTTCAGGTTTTCAAAAGTGAAATAAATGTCACCATTGACTGTGTGAACCTTTAAATGATGTGCACTCTATCACAATGCTGTAATCTTCCCATATAGAAATCTAAGTAGTCAAAGCATTGCATACGCCTACTGGAGCTGGAGAGGAGGAACATTCTCTGTTTCTCTACATTGCACAATATGAATCTCCTGATCTAGCTGCGCATGTGTGTGTGTGTGTGTGTGTGTGTGTGTGTGTGTGCACGCTTGTCACGGGGTGGATGCTGTGGTTTGTGCTTTGACGTAGTCTTTTCATGGCATGTAGCCTACCTGTCTATCTTGGTGTTAATCAAGTCAAGCGCCCAGCTTCAGAGAAACACTGAGCTATTTTAGGAGGCAGCAGGTTGTGATAAGCCAGGAAGTGAAGTGACACAACTGGGGTTGAGATTTTTTTTTTTTTTGTTGCCTGAAAACCTTGAAGATGTTTTCATTTAGCAGCTCTCTCCCTTCTGCCACCTTGCAGATTGCAACTCGCCACCATCAGATAGCGGGTAACCACTGAAGCAAACTGCACATCAGTGCCTGAGTATACGCAATCAGATTACAGACAATCATTCATTTACTTTTTATGGTAAAATGACATTTATAATCAAAATCAAGATCGGTCTGCTAAAAGACTCTTATCAAAATGCCTCTGTCCTATTAATTCCTAAGGAATCGGGACAACAAAGGATATTTTGGTAGTCATTTTGACATTTTTGTACTTTACAGATTATTAGATTTGATTTTTCTGTTGCCAACTTTGAAGAATGTTGAACTTATGATAGATTAGTGAGTGTGAGATTGTGCATGTATATTATTGAGAGAGGGGATGGGACTATTTTGGGCTGTTTTTGATGATTTAATTTTGTTATTTATGTATTCACCTCCACATGAAAGAGAGCTGAAGTCCCAAGTGGGTCTATCTCTGTCTCTCTCTCACGCTTTCTCTCTCTCGCTTTCATGCAAACACACACACACAAATCCATATTTATTTAGCCATTCTCCACTGTTTCCCTTAATACCCATCATATCGCTATCATCACTCTTTTTTCCTTTTCATTTGATATGAACTATACACCCCCCCCTCTCTCTCTCAGAACTCAGTCAATGTACTTCCTGTGTAATCTGACACGTGTGTGTGTCTGTGTCTGTGTGTGTGTGTGCGTGCGATTGAGTGTGTTTGTGGGTGTTGGCACTTGTTTAATGAAATCACCTGCTGTGTTTGTCCCCTTCATTCATCCATCTGATCGATAGCAAGCTGGGTCTGTCAACATGGCAGCTGCCACGGAATCTCTGCTAACCCAATTAACCGAACCGTACACTAACCCAATTAGCAGAGCTCTACACTATATTAACCCAATTAACACTGTCATGCACACAGATCTCTCTGGCATCAAACATGCAAGGCCAGCAGGTCAGACAGCCAGTGAAATCACTACTGTAACAGTCTCATTTCCTGCCTCCCATACAGAGCAGCAGTGTTTGCTACTGGCTGTTTTTGCCCTTGTGAAAATCCAAAAAATTGATTACCAAAGACACCATAATTTTCTGTGTAGTACACTCTGTTTATATTGAATGTATGTGTTTTACTTTTTGCCAGTGTCAAAGAAGGCAATCACTGCTGTGCAACAGTTTCACAGCTTGTCTACATCGTGCCAGCCTCTAAAGAAGCACTTCACTGGATTGATGCTTAAACATCACATAACATTTTCGGTGTAACAGCATGCATTTCAGTGGGACTGAATTAGTCATCTGTGACTTTTCGACAGTGTCAGGTGCTGTGAGTAGTGCAATGGATGAGCAGGCGTAGTAACTTGGCAGTAACAGTGTATTAGCTGTGCTAGAGTGGAGGTGTAAGGTAGGTGGCCTTGGAGAAGAAGTGTATAGAAAGGCAGCATGACTCACCTAGAGAGGAGCCTGCATACTCCATTGAGAAACACCCACAGTGCGCTCTCTCTCCTCTCTCTCTCTCTCTCCATCTGTGGTGCTGTGGAGGACAGGCAGGGAGAGAGGGAGAGATGGCGAACATGCATGTGGGTTAACATTTCTGAATTCACCTGGGGTAATGGTTTTTCCATAAGCTGCCATTGTTGAGGCTGACCTGGCTTTTAAGACTGAATCAAATCGATGGCTTCCCCGTCTGAGGCTGGGAGGAGCAGGGGAGCGGCTCTCTGTCTGCGCAGCCACGATAACACTGCTCAATGGACACTAACCACCTTTCAAATGGAAATGGAATATCCAGTGAAAATTAGACACAGTCATCTTTACCGTGCTTAGTGTCGGCCAGTGAATGGGGAGACCGTAGCGTGACGGTTGATGGGTGTGTCTCGCCTTGGCTTTCTTGTGTCAGAGCTTAGCATTTGCAGGGCATTTGAGGTTCATGCCGTGCTTCGGTCATGTTTGCCGAGAATTTTTGCACACACACACGCTCACACACACTGTGACAGAAACAGTGTGTTGCATATCGGGGCATCTAAGATTGCCTGCAAGCTTGCAGTTGCAGAGAGTGACTCACCCAAAACCACGGGGGTGGAGGTGTGCTACAGTATGCTAACGTACTGTATACACTCCTGCTCTCTCTTCCTCTGTCTCTCTCTACATCTTTAGCTCCCACACTTGCAAACACACATACACACCCAAACAAACTCACTAACACGCTCGTAATAAGGGGGTGGATTTATATTGTAAATTGCTGACATAGAAAGCGAGTGCTATGATCGGATATGATCAGAGTACTGGCCCAATCCAGTGAAACCCCCTGGGTTTAAATCACTCATAGATGCTGCCTTCCCTACAGATTAAAGTGGAGGGGAGTGTGTATGAATGAGTGAGTGTGTGTGTGTGTGTGTGTGTGTGTGTGTGTGTGTGAGAGTGCGTGTGTGTGTATGTGATCTGTCAGAGAGAGATAGCTATGTTTGTCGCTGTGTGTGTGTGTGTGTGTGTGTGTGTGTGTCCATGTGTTTCTGTGTATGTGTGTGTATCTTTCAGAGGGTAAAGCTGATGAAAAGAGCCATTGGGAAAGTGTGCTGTGGTAAACGGTTGCATGGAGGTGTCGGCATGTATTACTGCTCCAATTGGCTCTCAGGAGCCGTCCTCAGGGAAATAAGGGCAGCAGCACAAGCAGAGAGAGTCTGCCTTTGACATAGAGTTATGTGTCTGTCCTATATGTGCGTGTGTTTCAGTTGTTTTTAGTCAAAGATTGATGTAGTGAGGTGGAATAAATGTGCAGATATAGGAATATGTGTAGGAATATGTGTAGTATATGCAACGTGTTTTCTGTGTATGATTAAGTGTGTGTGTATGTGTGTATGTGTGTGTGTGTGTGTGTGTGTGTGTGTGTGTGTGTGTGTGTGTTCAGGTGTGCATCTATGTGTATGTGCATGCAACTGGGTTTAAATTCCTGTTTCTGCACGTGTAGAATCATTTGTGTGTGTCTTTGTGTGTGTGTGTGTGTGTGTGTGTGTGTGTGTGTGTACTGTTCGCTCAGGACTTCCTAGGAGTCCATATGGTGTCAGGGGGTGATAAATGTGCTCTAGGGGCAGCGCTCAGCAGCTGTTAGTGGACACATGGCATCACACACTGAGCCGCAGCCTTTCCACTCTACAGTGCTGCAGGCCTGTGGCTGAAGTGGGCGTCTACCCACAAACACGTTACCATGCGCCCGACACGTTGTGGGTTTGCATCCAGGTCACAACCTCGGTCACATGTCATGCCCGTTTCTCTCTCCCGTCATTTCTGTGTCTTTCCAATGTGCCAAAAGCTAAATAAAGGAAAAGAGGGAGTGTGTGATTTATGTGTGGGAAGAGGTTGGCTAGAGCAACAGACAGCAGGTATGGTGTCAAGAACAATAGACTGAAACTATGCTGTAGTCTCAAGCCGTAAGATAGACCGTAACAGAAAGACTGCTTAAGGTGCTTGAAATGTCCTCTTGTGCAGGAAGGTGTATGTCGGTTTAGGTTCAGTTTTAAAGGTAATTCGAAGCTAACTTTCTTTGCAACCATTTATTGAGCTAGAGAGGATTGAAAGGTGCACAGTTGGCTTAGAGAGAAGATAAGGGAACTAATTCCTTCGCTCTTCGTCTCCTTCTCCTCATTCTGCTCTTTGATCCTCACCTCCCGCTTCATATCTCTTTGGTTGCCATGTTTATGACAGCTCGCTTTCCTTCCCTCCTCCTGCCTCTCTCCTCTCCCACTGTGTGGCGTGCGGTTCATCTTCTGTTAGAAGTCCTCTAGCACACACACACACACACACTCACACATGAACACACACTTAGAGCAAGACACACCCGCCGCTCGCTCTTATAGAGGTAAAGTGAGTGCACCAGGCATCCGTGATGAATAATTGAGTTATCTGGCTCCGTGCAGAAATAGCAATCTCCCCACACAAGTGTGAAAACATCACTCGCCACCCGAGACCTGGGAACTGGCGCTGCCATGTAGGTCTACGCATGTATGCGTGTGTGTGTGTGTGTGTATGTGCGTGTGTCTGTGTCTACATTCCTGCTTGTGTTACTTTTGTCTTTGTGTCTGTTTGTATGTGAACATTTTAGAGGGGATATATTACATGCTGCTTGAATCATTAAGTCATCAGATGTTGCACTGTAGAAAGTGTGACTGTGTATGTGACATGAGGTTCTATTTTTATGCGACAAATCGGGGTCATAAATTAATGGGGGCTCGGAGCAAAATGCCCTTGAAAGTTCACAAAATGCCCATGAAATTAAAAATGAGGGGTCAAAAACTGCCCTGGTAATTAGGAGTACCCTTTTT
Source organism: Centroberyx affinis (assembly GCF_046629955.1). NCBI lineage: Eukaryota > Metazoa > Chordata > Actinopteri > Beryciformes > Berycidae > Centroberyx > Centroberyx affinis. The sequence goes on from NW_027279222.1 coordinate 687,730, forward strand.
TGCATTTCACCCTGTTCACAATTTTTTTCATGGAGTTAAGTCAAATCGTCACGCATGAATGCGAGTACAGTCCCCTGTGGGCCACCGTAGCTGATTTGTGGGAGCCTGTGACACAGGGATTCTTTCCAGTGCATGGGTGAGAAAAATTGAGCGGTTTTTGATCAGAAAACAACAGCGTGTGCAGCCTGAAGCGGTAGAAAATGTCCCTGATTGCTACTCTGTTTATGTGATTGTATATTATGATGTAAAAATCAAATATAGTGGTACAAATTGATTGTTCATTCGCCAATTTGCAGTGCAGCTGTAATAATTCATTGTCCAAAAAAAAAGCCCTTTCAAAGGACCAAAATGCACCTAAAAATCAAAGCCCTCAGAAAAAATATAATTTCTTACCCTGCTACACGTGCCATGTGAAGTGTGAGACCTATTTTTACAGCCCAGTGTGACTGTGACGGCAGCACCTCTGGAGATTATCATAACTGTTTAAATCCTCATAACTAGACTTATTGGAAGAGCGGAAGGATTGCGTCTGCCTCAGTAAAGAGTGACCTGATGTAAATCAGCTGCGAGGCCTGGCATATATTCTCCATGTGAGAGACTCCCAGGAGCCCTCTGAAGCAATCAGACCGGTGGCATGACAAAGCTGAGGGAGCAGAATCACAGCAAACTGACAAATAAGGCCAAATCTGACAGGCGAATTCTCAGAGCAGCGCCGCGGTTTGACAGATCCTTCACCAGAGAAGTGCGAGCCGACGCCCTTCGCAGCAGCGCCATTCATGAATTCTATTTCATAACGTTACAGTAGGACTGATCAGATCGTGGTCAATTCTGTGTGAAGCAATCAACACGTCAGATATGATACAGATAAATATAATATACACGTGTGTGACGGCTGTGTAGTACAGTATGAGTGCAAAGCGAGGTTAAATGTAATAGGTGTTCATGGCAAAAGGTTGCCTGTTAGTACAGTATGTGTGTAGTACAGTAATGTGGGCTAGGAGGTAGACAGCCAGCTGTTGGGTCTAAGAGCTCAGAGCGCCACTGTGGGGGGACGGCCACAGATTAAACAGAAATCCTACTGATCCAGCCCACACACTTACCATCCCCCCCTCACACACACACACACACACACACATCCATCAGCGTAAAGAGGTGCTGCTATGAGTGACCACTTATCTTTCCTAGCCTGCGATGTTAAAGAGATACGATCCGTTCGTGGGACAGGCTACTGCCATGATAGGTGACGAAATCTTGGAGGGGCGGGGCCTGTGGGGTTAAACCTGGGTTAGGCTGGCCCTGGATGGACGGGTTCAACAGCTGCCAGCATGCATATGGTTCACTGGGCTGGATGTTGGGGTCACACTGACAATACTGACAAGACAGGAGAGAGAGAGAGAGAGAAAGAGATCAAGGCAGAGAGAGAGAGAGTGAAGAGCGAAAATGTTAGTTCGCAACATCGTCATGTGGTTGTGAAAATGCTCGAGTGTGTTTGACAACGTGTTAGTATTTCCTAGAGATTAACAATTAATCTAAAAAAAAAAAAATCTAAATTGCAATATGAATATGGCTGCAATTAATTGCTTAAGGGAGGAGTGTCAAAAATGGATTTCTAAACAAGGTATTTTAGTGCTTTTAGTGCTGTCATCATACTCAAACTCAGCAAATCACTTTTCTTTAAACAATTTTTAAGTTCTACAAAAGATTATGACAAGAAAAACTTGATGATATTAATCGCAGTTTCAAAAAAATGTTTTTTATCAATATCTTTCAGCCCTAGTATCTATATACTCATGAGTGTGTCTGTGAGACTGAGTCACGGCGCACAGTTGAGATTGCGAGAGACAAAGTGAGTTTCAGGCCCTCCACCTCTGGTCTCCCTGTGTTTTCGGCGGGGTTAAGGCTCTTTAGCGGGGGGAAATCGTCATTAATCTGCTATGTGCAGACAAGCCAGGCAGAGCTGGGAATACCAGAACACGTGGGGAGAAATCTCCCTGGATCGTTTGAAATCCTGTTTGGATGTTTCACTACATTGCAGCTGAGAGATTGAGCCGTTCCCACTCCCGTATTCTCTCTGTCTGTCTCTGTCTCACTCATTCTTTTGTTCTGTTGTTTTCTCTCTCTCTCTCTCTCTCTCTCTCTCTCTCCCTCTCTCTCTCCCTCTGTCTCTCTCTCTCTCTCTCGCGTTCTCTTATTTGTATGTTCTCTCTCTGTCTTCTTTCTCTCTCAGTCTGTCTGACTGTCTGTCTGTCTGTCTCTCTTTCTCTCCCCCTCGTTCCCTCTTTTCGGTGCTAGCTGGGGGATTGGGAGGGTTCCTCCAAATTGGCACACAGATGAATAATGCATCTAAAGCAAAAGCAGAGAGCTGGGGTTGGATATATCTGTCTGTCAGACTTTCTTTCTCTGTATTACAGTTACGTAGGGAGTTAGGCTGATACTTCAGAGGAGAAGAAAGGCATACCTCTTTACCCAGCTTGCCGTTTACTTTTCCTTCTCCGGTGTTCTCCGTACCATCATTAGCTCCGTCTTCAGTTAGTGAAAGTATGCATGGTCACTCGTAACATGTAACTTACAGATTCATAGATTTCGTGAAACACTCCTGGATTTGGGGATTTTGGGGAGGGGTGCTTGTTGTTTTGCTACAACATGCATACATAATGCATGTGTGGGATTTTGATTTCATTTGATTCTCTGCCGCTGTATGTGTGTGTGTGTGTGTGTGTGTCTGTGTGTCTGTGTGTGCCTGTGTGTGTATTTGTTGCTATTCCCAAACTGCAGTGTTAAAAAGCGAACTGCACTCGTGAGCATAAAGCTCACTGTAGCACCATCATTAAAGTAATGAGCAGGAAGTTAGCACTGAAGTCAACCATAAACAGATAGAGAGAGAGAGAGAGAGGGAAAGAGGGAGAGAGAGATCCCCAATCCCATAAGGATAAATCTTAAATCCTGAATGTTGCTTCTGACTCATTCTGGTTAATTAAGTCGAGCCGACTGAGAGGAAAATGGGGTCTTGCCTCGCCTGAGTCTGTAGGATCAGCACTATACTGTATTTGCGGCTTACGTAGTCTCTCACTGGAACTGTCCTCTCTGCACTCGGAAGGGAGAAACAGAACAAACTGTATCTAGTCTGTTCCTCCCATTTTTATTAGCTTGACCCCCCCCCCCCCCCCCCCCCCCCCCACCCGCTCCACACACACACACAAACTCACATACACACTTGCCCTCAGGTCCTGAATTTACATACACAGATACCAAGAATAAATGGTCCCTTTCAGCGCGGGGTTTCGGGGTATGTGCGCTAACAGTGTTTTGTTTATTACGCTTTATTGTTTAGCCCTCATTTATGGGAGGTGTTATTTCCACATCCTGTACTGATCAGTGAAACACACATCTGCCCCCCCCCACCCCCCCCATTCTAGCCTGAAACTCACAGAAACAAAGAAATCTGTTGAGTAACCTGTAGCGTTTTCTTTGATGTTTTTTGGTGGAATGACTTCACCTTGTGACGCAGGATGAGGCAAATGAGTGAAATGTCATAATCTGGTCTAACTCGAAAGATAGTGCAACACAGGGGTTGTCATTTGAGGACATCGTAGGCTCAGGATCAGGTCAGCAACACACTTCTTTATCCCCAACGGGAACCAGGAGGCTGTTGCCAACTGTCCTCTACTGAGAATAGCCCACAGTGGATTTTTAAAAATGTTTATGTATTTAAATTTTTTTTTTTTTAACCAAGTTCCCTTTGAGATCAAAAATCTCTTTTTCCTAGCCGGGAAAGAAGCAACATGACAAACATCAAAGTTACAGGCAAACAGCATGTGGGTCTGTACATAACCGAAAATAGAATCAAAATCACATAGCAGGAACAAGTGCATTTATGTACAATCTTAGCCAGTGAGATAGTGATAGTGGTAGTGCGGATGCAAGTTCCCCAAATGTCGCTCTCTATTGCTTACAAGAGACAAGATCCACAACTATTGCTTACAGATGATGTGTAGAGCATTTTCTTAGTAATGTATTGCCACTAAATTTGTTCTGATGATACATTCTACTAAAAAACATGATTGGCATCTGGTACCATCACAACTAGTGTAGCAGCTCACAAGGAGTGTACTATAGAATGTAGCACCAAAGATCACAGTTCATTTGACTCATTTATTTCGAGATTACCGTATGTTACTTACTTAGTTTACTTCATACACTTACACTCACTTATATAACAGAGAGGCATTGCCTATAGCTCCAAGCAGACCCTACATCATATTTGTTCTTTCTCATAAGATTACAACGTTAGCCCAGGACAAATAGCACAGCAGGTTATGTTCACTTGATCCGTTATGTGACCAGTTGTGGTTGTAACAGGTCACACAAGGATAGGCACTCAAATGCAAACTGAATTTCCAAGTGCTAGTAGAAAGTCTTAGTCCTAGTGGATGTGTGTGTGTATGGAAGTGTGTGAGGCTTTGAGATAGGCATGGCAGCCGACGGCTAAAATGTCAGGGGTTAAGCCATAACCCCCTCCCACCTCTGTCTGTCTCTATCTCTCTGCTTCTCTCTCTCCCTCTCCCTCTCCCTCTCTCCCTCTCCATCTCTTTTCTTCTCCGTCTCCCCATCACTCCATGTTGTTATGCACAGTGCAGCGGTGTCCCGCGGGGCCGGAGATTGCCATGGACATGATGTGATTTCTCCTCTCCTCTCAGCTGTAATGTGCTGTGGTCCAGGCCTCTGATGAACTTGCCTCACAATGTTTGGAAGACATGTTGCCCTCTACACTCTCTCATCCCCCCCCCCCCCCTCTCTCTCTCTCTCCCTCTCCTCTCTCCTCTCTCTCTACCATCTCCAGTAATTTCTGTCTGTCATAGATTATGTGTGCATCAATGACCAATCTTCAAAGAGCATGATAGATTGATTTTGAGGTGGGGCAAATAGAGGACAGACTGCTGTACAGGTTGATATCCCAGTCATACTGTGGTGCTAAAGAGGAGCTATAATTTAAAATAGTTTATATTGCTTGATGAGGATTGTTAGCCTTTATCTGGTGTCTTGGACATGCTGTTGTGTGCATGAACTGAACTGAAGCATGTGAAATGGCATGCATTTAACTAAAGATATTTATTGAGCATCAGTAGCGTGTTACACCGTCCCATACACACAGACACACACACAAACACACATGGCACAAGCACACACACGCACACACACAGCAATCCTCATATCTCGGGGTATGCTCCACTGCTGCACTCTGATAATAATCACTTAGTTGGATTTGTCCTAATGTGATGACAGAGAATGAAAGCTGCGCTCGGGAACATGACGGGGACATATCGGCCTTGTGAATCTCCAGCTTCAATTAGGAAAATTGCATGGATGCTGGCTTTGTTAATCCAATGTGGAGAGGGGAAAAGAGGCTTTTGGGGAGTCTCCAGGTACCATTACGCGATAATCATTGGCAGGCTTGGGCTGGGGATACAAGGGAGAATCACCAGACAAGTGCCTACACCAGATGCAGTGCAGCTGGGCTGTGAAGCTGGAGGAGGTGTGGTGTTTTCAGATGGGGATGAACACAAGCATGATTTCCATTACCAGTCATATGGGTCATAGGGCTTTCTGCTAATGGAAACTTATATTTAATGAGCACTCACAGTGTTTATTGTCATTGTCCTCATGACATGTGATGTGATTGTTTAACTGCGAATGAATGCTTTCCCTGTGCGTGTGAGCTGAGTAAGACTTAACGGGTGTAGCAGTACTTCTAGATTTGAGAAAAATAGTTCAGCACTCTTTCAGCCTCTGCACTCACTGCTGGGATCTGATGCAGAATTACAACCTCCGCTCAACCTCCAGATAATGGCACCCTAAAACTCTTGCAAATCGTTTGATTAGACCCAATTGGCCCTATTTAGCTCAGAGTTGAAAAAGCTGAATAAACTCACTTCTGTGGTAGAATGACTATGGTCTTAAATTGGCTTGATCAGTAGCACATCCATCTATTATGTCGTCAGGCACAGGACGACATAATAGACGACTGGGGAGAGACTTCCCTGAGAGGGAGCTGTAGTCCTTGCTAACTTGAATGATGCTCATTACATTGGTGCTTGCAGTTTTGGGGATGACTGTAATGGGGGTGAAAAAGTTGGTTAAATTCACTCCTGGGAGAAATGCAATACTTGTGGTGTAATTCAAGAGCGTGTTCAGTCTATCCATCATGCTGGCAGACACAGCACACTTGGGTCTAAAGCTGGTAATAAAGGACTCATACCAAGATCTTACGAGCAGGAATGATGTCTGTAATATATTGCACAATGTATATATTCTTTATAATGTGTATATATACTGTATGTGTGTGTCTGTGTGTCCTTCTGTCTCTCTCCTTAGGCCTTATATCTTTTCCCATTACATGATAGTTCTGTGGAATATTGTAACGGCACCAAGGCCCTCACCTTTGCACTCATTACTTTTATTTGCTTGTAATTTTGGTGATTAAGTAATTTAAGATTGTTCTACTGTTGCACTCATTATGTCATTCTGGATAAGGGCTTCAGCTAAATATCTGAAATGTAAATGTAAATGTGTGTATATGTGTGTGGGAGGTTGTATGTGTGTGCACAGTGTTAGTTAGAATACTCTGTGTTAGTTAGAATGCATCTGTGCTAAATACTGGTTGCCTGTCTGTAATAGTGACCAGTTATTGATTACAGATTACCAGTTACTCAAAAAATTCAAAGCAGTCAATCACTGATTTATGTTTAAATTAGATTACAATTACTATTTTGACTCCTTCTGCTTCCCTGATTTCCCCTAAGACATTTAACATCTAATATTTAATGTGCTCATTCATGCAACTTGTCAATCAGATAGTCTCAATAATTGTGCTAGTTCAGAACAACAGCTGCACAGAATGTCTTTCGTTTTAGGTGACTGCAGGGAATCACCTAAAAATTGGTGAGGCTAGAGAATCTTGAAGAAGTAAATAGGCCATTGTTAATCTATCTCCTTAAATACACCCTCAAATATACTCAGACTCCCAAAAGGTGCTGAGTTTATGCCTTGTAAGACCTTTTGGCTCCGTAGCAGAGGAAGTCAGTTGTGTGTTGCTGACAGTTGTTCTGCTCTTTCAATGAAAATAGCTCTAAACAGGATGCAGTACCAACATCTCTTACCTTCCAAAAATATAAACAATTCATGACAACTCATGATGTAATCCAAAATGTAACTGTAATCTCTGGCTCAGGCTACACACATTTTAACAAAAGTATGTTGGCCTGACTATTTTTTGCAACACGATCACGTAATCCAAAGATTACGGTTAGATTTGCACTCTGTTTTTAAGTGCGTGCGTGTGTGTGTGTGTGTGTGTGTGTGTGTGTGTGCCACCCTATGATCTCAGAGCCAGACAGAGGAAACCTTCCACCCTGTGGTTGCATTGCACTGCTGCATCCTGCTCTCTGCTCTGCTGCTCTGCTGCCTGCATCCGCCCCACAACCCGTCCTCTCAGCTCGCAGTCTGACCTCGTTATCACCATCATTACCATCATTATCAGCAGCAGCAGCAGCAGCCTTCATCATCACCATCACTGACACTGACATCATCGTTATAATCAGCAGCAGCAGCAGCAGCAGGCATCATCAGCACCATCATCATCATTATCCTATTATTATTGTCATCATCATTTTATTCAGAATTGTTCTTGTTGCAGGAGCAGACGCACAGAAACACCGGTCTGCCTCTCCTTCTCCACGCCACTTGTGCGCTTCACATTTTCCCTGTTCAGTATCGCGTTGCAGCCAGACGCGCTACTCCACTCTGCATTGTGTTTGGTGGTGTTTCAGAAACGCCCCCCCCCCCACCCCCACCCCCCTTGTATGTATTTCTCCTCTGAATATTTCAGAAGGGGCTGACAAAATGCGGGCAGAAACAGACCGCTGATGACCTCCTTCTCATCGCCTCCTCCTCCTCCTCCTCTTTTCTCCCTCTGTTCCCCTCCACCCTCCTTTCCCCTCCGCGCATCGCACACTCCTCTCCCAGTCTTCCCCGCTATTTCTCGCGCTCTCTCTTCATCTTCCTCGTCTCATCACCCTCTTTTCTCTCCCTTCCCTCCCCCACTGTTTATCGCTCCCTCCCTTCCTCCTTTTCCCTCTTCATTTTTTAAATGTGCTCTCTCGCTCGCTGGCTCACTCTCGCTCATTCAGTCTAATTTTCTCACCCGGTCTCTCATCCTTCTGTCTTCTTCCTCCTTATATCTGGCTTCCCTTGTTTTCTCACATCCCCCCCCCTCCATCTCTCCTTTCTTCCCACTCATTTGGCCCGGTGTCCTCCCTCATCACCCTCTGTCTTACCCTTCCCTTTCATTCACTCTCTCTCGTTCTTCCTCTCTCCACGGTGTTGTACTCTGTCTGCCTGCCTGCCTGCCTGCCTGTCTGTCTATTCCATAAAGGGCTGTCTGAGGCCTCTGCTCTGCTAATTCATTCGCTGTGCATCGCCTCACATATCTGCAGGGTCAGGCAGAAAGACAGAGAGAGAGAGAGAGAGAGAGAGAAAGAGAGAGAGAGAGAGAGGAGGAGAGGAGGAGGAGATCTGGAGGAAGAGAGAGGGAGAGGGACCAAGAAAAGAGGACATGGAAAAAAAAAAGACGCAGTTTTATCTCCAAGAAACAGAAAGCCACAGCCAGATCCTGTGGTGGTATATTCCAGAATATCTCTCTTTCTCTCCTTTCCTTCTCTCTCTGTCTTTCTCTCTCCCTTTCTCTTTCTACTCGATCTCTTTCACTGTCATTCTCTCTCTCTCTTACACACACATACAGTTCAGCAGAATGTCTTTCTCTCTTCTCCTCCCTCTCACAATACATAGCTCGCCATGACCTCCTTCTGCTCACTGCTCTTTTGTCATTTGCATCCCTGATGTTCGGCTTTCTCTCTAATCTAATATTTAAACCACATTGCTACCATTGTCTCTGTTTCTGAAGGAATGCACAGTATACTGTATGTAGGGTGTGTGTGTGTGTGTGTGTGTGTGTACTGCATGTTTGGAGTGGTTGGAGCTGTGCAGAGAAGTGAGAGCAGGTATTCGGAGATCAATCTTTGCTATCAATCTGAAAGAGTCAAGAAGATTCTTCAGTTTTGTGTTCAGTCGAATCGAAAATCCAACCTAAAACAATGACCTATGTTCTTCCCATCATCTTGCAAGGATAAATCAGTAATTGTGAAGATATCTCGTACCTCATACTGAACAAAGTTTCTCTCAAAGCTGCTCTATTCCACGGCAGTGCACATCTTAACTACGAAATGCATGTATATCCCTGGAGAGTAATGCTGGCTACTGTCACAGCGTCCCCAGATTCTCCTGTTTATTTTCAGTGGAGAAGTGACAGAAAGCCTATAGTGACATTGCAGATTAGAGTTTTGGATCTCTTGTTTTTACGTTCAGAAGATACTTGGAAGAAGTATGCAAATCTGTCTAAACAAATCGCGTGAAACTGTCCAAGAACGGAGGAACAACATGCAAAATTGGATTTTTGCTTTAAACATGAATTTTGGCTGACATTAATTAAGTGTGTGTGTGAGAGAGAGATAGGTAGAAGGACTTGAAGTATAAGGGCTTGTGTGACTGCTATGTTGTTTGTAGTACAAGACGTACTACGATGTGCGCCAATGCTGAAAAAAATTGCAAATCGTTACAGAGTCATTGTGCCACTTCTGATTAGAGAAAAAAGAAAAGTGTCTTGCCAGGAAACGAAGTGCAGCAGCAGAGGATCTGGCCCGTCCGTCACGTGTGGCGTCAGCGAGACGCGACTCTGGGGAGCTCAGCTGGTTATTCCTGTTAAACTAACACATGAGTCTCTCCAGCAAGTCAAATGAATGTTATGGTATTATTTGATCTTTTTTTAACAGCAAAAAGAAAGATGTGATAACACCTTTTTTTGGCATCTTCATACTGGCTGCCTTGTTAGGTGTTCTATTTTCTGTGCATTATGCTCCCAGTGAGTCAAAAATAGAAACTGATATGTCAGAAAGAGACAGTGACAAAAAGCCAGAGGCAAACCGAGCACGCACACACACACACACACACACACACACACACACACACACACAGGCACGCACACGCACACACACACACACACACAGGCACGCACACGCACACACATTCTTCACCTAGCTCTCTGCAGCATTTCTTCAGTTCCTCCTTATCTCTCATGTCACTCATATGTCGTATCTTTTCTTTCCTCTCCTCCTCCACCTCTATCTCTGTAGGTATTCGTGAGCAGACTGTCTGCGTGAAAGTGTGTGTTTTGACTTTTAGTGAAAGTGAGTGAGAGCAGGTGAGTGAGTGAGAGTGTGAGTGTGTGTGTGTGTGTGTGTGTGTGTGTGTGTGTGTGTGTGTGTGTGTCATGGCCACGGTGGATGACAGTGGAGGGGCCAGTTTCGGGGACCCTCCCTACAGTAAGGTGCTACTCCTGGGAGCCATTGCAGCAGCGTCCGCCTTCGTCGTCACCATCCTCATCGTCCTCGTCTGCGTGGGCTGCCAAAGGTGAGAGGTCACATGACTTGAAATGTCACGAAAGTAGGGTGTGGACTGGAAAAAAAGAAAAGGGAACATCCAAAGTTTTATCATCTCTGCTGCAAGTTTCCTCTCCCCTCCCCGATCATTCTCATCGCCCACTCCTTCTTCTTATCTGTCTCTACTTCTCTTAAACTCTACTCCTCCCTGCTTTCTCTTTACTCCATCCGTCCTCTTCATCTCTCTCATCTCCTGCTCTGAGCGGAGTGGCAGTAATGAATGTTAATGGCTGCGAGTGTCAGATCGGATGAAATGCTGTTTACAGGACAGCGAGTAGACAGGCCAGAGTCGGAGCAGCCTCATATCACCCCACTTAAGCAGACTCCTCAGCAGGCAAAAGCAATGGAACCCCCCGCGCTTTAAAGAGGATCAAAATCCAAGCCAGGCAAGAGCAATGGAACAGCCTGTGGTTTTTTCAGAGCCCTCAGGGACCAATCAGAGGCTGCCCTGTGGCTTTGTTGCCATGGGATACACAGATAAGGATGTAGAGAAATGTCAAGCCAGCTCATGTCGTGGAAATAAAACCACACAATGTTAAGATCTAAAGAATAAAATATACGTTCCCCGCTGGAGGTTAGTAATGTTGAGGGATTGAGTGTTCAGCAGTTCAGCGGTTAAAATTCTCTTTGACATGAACAAATCGGATAGGATCCTGGAAGGAGGGATACACCACATCTATTGATTTAGGAATTTCTTGTTAAATCCTCTTCAATAATTCTCTTAGAAGCCGAAGCTCACGGTAGAAACCAGTATCTCATAGGATCCTGGCCTAAAATTTTTAGAAGTAATTGCCACCTTCTTTCATGCTTCCGCCTGCTTCCAGGCCGTCTTTACCTTAGCCACCCCCTGCATCATGTTATTATGGAGACTGTCCTAGGGGAGCTCACCTCACCTTCTCATGCTTCCCTTGGGGAGTAAGGGCCTTATGTTTGTATGAGTAGGACAGTGCTCCAGCTCACTAGAGGTGACAACAGCTAGCTGCAGTAAAACGACCCATGAGATGGCTAACCATGGTGCCTTGTGTCTGCTTTTTTTTTTTTTAAGCGACTAGTATAATTGAATTGATATGGTATGATTTCAGCTGATTCCCTGCAAATCAGAAATTCGATTAGTTTCTGTACTCTGTGTTTTACAGCAGCAAGATCTCACGTGTGTATGTGTGATTCAGAGCCTCACCTTGCTAAGTGATAGGAAAGGAATGGGGGTAGAACAATTATCATATTCACACCTACACCCAGGAGCTTTTCTCTCCTCACTTCAGCTCATCACACCCTCACCATATCAACAGTTCCCCGTAGTTACAGCCATCCCCAGTGACCCAGAATGATGCACAGCTCTACTCTAGACGCATTTGCGTCTATTAAGGAATTTTTTCAGTGTAAAGGTAAATGTTAGAGGACGGCAAATAAACACTCACAAGGAGTTTAGTAATGAGGAAATTAATTAATATCAATGTAGATTTTGCATCGTGATGTTATGAAAAGAGAGAGAGAAAAACAAACACAAGTGAAGTTCCCCACTGAAGGACACGCTCAGCTTTGGCAAAAAAACTGAGTCACGCTCCACTCTATTTGACTGGGCTCTTGTTATCAAGCAAGGTCTTCTGTGCCCTAACCAGAGCTGGATGCTGATAGTATCTATCAGCTCTGAGTGTGTGTGTCCTCTCTCTGTCCCACCGGCTCCTGCTGACCTTCCTCTCTTTGATGATGTGTCACCCTCAGAAAAAGCAAGAGCAAGCACCCCCCAGCCGGAGAGAAGGGGACATCTGTAAATATGGTGAGACATGTTTTCATTTTTGCTTTCCCTGCCTCCCTGTCTCCATCCCTCCCTTCTCTCTGCCCTTTAGCTTGTACCTTCCTCCCTCAATTCCTCTGTGTCTCTGCATGTGCGTGCATATGCATGTGTGTGTGTGGATAATGTGTCCGAGTGTACTGACACATACCTGTGTGTGTGACAGCAGGGTACGCTTCGGCATCCTAAACTCAACTCCATGAGCAAATCCGACACCAGGCTGCACGAGATCAACCGCTTGCCCTGCAACGGAAACAGTAAGTGATGAGTGACAGTTTGTATACGGCAAACAACAACATAGTGTGTGATCTTATGTGATATGAACAGTCTCTCCACCTCTTTCTCTCCCTCCTCCTCCTCCTCCTCTCTTTCCAGGTGTCCCTAAGAACCGTCCGGCCAGCATGGACCTCCTGCTCCTCCACAGCCGGTGCTCCCAGACAGACCTGAGGCCCTCCCATGGGCGCCAGCTTCCCCAGATCCCCACCAGCCCCCAGGGATCCGGCCAGGGGGGAGGAGGGGAGAGAGGAGGAGGAGGAGGAGGAGGAGGAGGAGGAGGAGCGGGGGGAGGAGGAGGAGGAGGAGGAGGAGGGGAGTCAAGGGACCACACCTACACCGAGGTGGGTCTACGGAACAACCCCACCCCCACCCACTGCCTGGACGACGGCCTGTACGAGAGCGTGGGTGTCCGAGAGGGCGACGCCGACCCCAAGATGCCCCCCGCCCCGCCGCCCACGTCGGCCAACACTCCGGCCACCATCAGGGCCGCCCAGAGCCCCCCCGCACAGGCCAACGGGGCCCGCAACGGGAACGGGAACGGGAACGGGAACGTACGTACTGCCAGATCAAAAACAGAACGCTTATTTATTATGTGATGCTTAATTATGGGTTTAGAGATTCAAGAAGTGTTTGCGTCCGTGCGTGTTTTTCTCACAGGGTGGCAGAGGGAATGGCAGGGGGAACGGGACCGTTAACGGAGCCATGAGAGGAAGAGGCAATGGGGTCAACGGGGTCAACAGGTCCCCTCTGTCCTCCCTCCACTCCCTGGCCAACCAAGATCCAGCAGCAGCCGAGTACGCTTCCATACGGAAGTTCCGGAAGGTAAAAAAATGAAGTTTTACTTTTTTTGCCATGCAGGAGGCAATTTGAGGGGGAATGAAAGAGGTGACACTCCCCCTGTTAACACAAGTAAATACATCCCCGTGTACCTAGTATCAATCCACAACCCCCCACAGATTCCCCACTGATGCCACGCATGAGAGTCCAGAAATACACTACCAGTCAAAAGATTGGACACAGCAAATGTTTCTTTATTTTTACTATTTTCCAGATTTTAGAATAATAGTAAAGACATCAAAACTATGAAATAACACAAATGGAATCATGCAGTGACCACAAAAGTGTTAAACAAATCAAAACTATCTTATATTTTAGATTCTTTAAAGTAGCCGCCCTTTGCCTTGATGCAAAGGAAAAGGCTTTGGAAAGATATTCATACATAGGCATCAACTTCACTATTTATATATGTATAAGAAACAAATTTCAAGCATTGAAGCATAAGACTTTAGATCAAAATGGCTTTAAGAGAATGAAAAACATAGTGCATTCAATCAGGTGTGTCCAAACTTTTGACTGGTAGTGTACTTGGTTCTTTTTTTTTGCTATGTTACATTATCTCACCCGTGAATCAATCTCTCAAGGCTGACAAGGCAACCAGGAAGGAAAACAACGGGGCTGACAGCCAGTCAGACAGCCAGTCAAGTGTGAGCGATTCACCCTCTGCTCCTCCTCCTCCACTCCATCGCAGTCAGGAGTTTCCACGCAAACCACTGGAGCCCTTTCACCTGCACTCCTTCCCCAAGGTAGATTAGGTCTTGGATCAATGTTCGCTATATCAACATTATACATTGTAATACCCATCACCAAACTATAGATCCCAGCCATCCGCCGTACCAAACTGTAAGTCTGTCTCTTCACCACCAGAGGGCACTGTCCACAAACTTTGCACAGCACACAGCTCTTTTATGTTCAGATTTAGGGCTTGTTATTCATTAACTGGTATCTTATTGGCTTTTGTTTATCTTTATCATAACTGTCGATTTATTATATTTTTTTGGTCTGACGAAGTTTTATTCGATTGAGAAAGAGGACTGACAAAGTTCATATTTCACAATCTTGCTCTTTTTTTGTTTTGTCATTCATATAGTGTTACCATTTCAAATACCTTGTCCTTTCAAAGCACATAATAGAGCTGTATCTTATTCTGTCACTGCATGTGCCAGCTGGGATGTGTGTATAAACAGTCAAGGCCACTGTTTAGGGCAGTTCTGAGAGGGAAATGGTGGGACAATGATCGGATGATGATCAACCTTTCCTATGGGTCTGCTGGCACTCCTACCTGTTTTTAATCAGGGTGTGTGTGTGTGTGTGTGTGTGTCTGGTGAGTGTGTGCCAGAGCATAAAACAGGTGACTTTGTCTATTCTGTCAGTGGCCTAAAGAGATTGATAAGATTGTTTAAACAATGTTGTTTTAGCTGTGGGTGTGAGCACAATTGTCGACCGGTGCTTTTAATCTGTGTATGCTGTAAATCCTTGATAGAGTGTGTGTGTGTGTGTGTGTGTGTGAGTGTGTGTGTGAGTGTGTGTGTGTGTGTGTTTATTCTGTCTCTTTGCAATGTGCTGTGTAGCACATGTTATTAGAGTGGCCAGAGTAAAGAGTGGAAGGACGGATTATGTAAGAGCTTGGCAGGCTGCCAAGCTGCCTGGGTGTGTGTTTGTGTGTGTGCGTGTGTGTGTGTGTGTGTGTGTGTGTGTGTGTGTGTGTGTGTGTGTGTGTGTGTGCCGTTGAATCTATCAAAAAACGGCTAACAGGTAGCCAGAAGCCAGTATGGGGGATAAATAATACTCCCATATTGAAGCCATTTACTCTGCCCCAGCCTTTATTACTCAGCCTCACTGCACAGGAGAAGAACATAAAAGTTTAATCATTCTGGGTAAAAGTGCGGCCGCATGCACACAGACCACGACATGCTTTCTAATATGTCTGTTTTGATCACCGGCAATGATTAAAGTTTAACTACAGTAATTACTTATTTATTGTTTATTATTAGGCCAATTTTTACATGAGGCAGCCATGTTAGAGATAGAAGACACTATATGAAGAGTTTATTTCCAAAACACAATATATCCTTTTTGGGGGAAAAAAATCATTACCCGTAGTTCATCATTCAGTATTTCTGAAATGAGAGATAGAGATTCCAGTTCGAAAAGATGTTATCAAAGGATAACAAGCAAGGATTTATGTAAAAATTCATGTAATTCGTTTTAACTGTAGTTGTTAGGGTCAGGGTTAGTAAGAGTAGGTGTCAGTACCTTTTTGAAAAGCTCATTGTGGAATGAAACTCTTCACAAAAAAAACCCATAAATCTGCGTCAGCGATAAAGGAAACATAATGTCACTCGCAGCATCTGATTCTGATTTCAGTTAGCAAATGGTCTGAGAGCAGCTGTCGGCTGAAGGGCAATATCCTTCAAAACGCCCACTCTCTTTTTGACAATACCACCTGCTGATTCTTTTGTTCTGA
Organism: Centroberyx affinis; assembly: GCF_046629955.1. Classification (NCBI taxonomy): domain Eukaryota; kingdom Metazoa; phylum Chordata; class Actinopteri; order Beryciformes; family Berycidae; genus Centroberyx; species Centroberyx affinis. The sequence continues at coordinate 703,652 of NW_027279222.1, forward strand.
TCCTGAAATGAAAAAAAGCAAATAAAGAAGCAAAGGCAGATACCATCGTTTAACATAGCTGGATATTGCAGAAACAGAGATATACATCGTGGAAGCTTCAGAATTTATACTTTTATAACCATAACCTTGTTTGGTCAGTGATTCTGACAAGAACAGTCCAGAACAAATTCGATCAGAGCGGTCCAGACCAATCCCACAATGCAAGTGTGTCAACCCTCCATGCAATCATGACCTCTGACCTCAAAAACAAATGAGTAACACACTCTCTCACACACACACACACACACACAGAATCCACCCACGCTGCACAACATTGACAGTTTGGCACTGTTTATCTATTGAGCAAACACAGCAAATGAAAACTTCCACAACCCACAGGTCTCAGGACAAATACTGACAAGAGAATACACACACACACACACACACACTCAAGGACACGACACAACCTTCCCTACGTGTGAAAACATGAACAATCAGCATCAGTGTGCAATTCCTGTCTCACAAAGGCAGCCTGTCCTGACTATTCCTGTGTGATTTAACCCAAACTCTAACCCAAATAATACAAATAATTATAATACCTGCGTAATTGTAATACCTGAACTCCACAACACTATTGTCTTTGTTCACCAGGAGGCAGTGTTCATGGGCAATGGGGAGCAGTACATCTGGAAGCCTCCTGAGGACGATGACATCATCACCTTGCACCCACCTCCACACCTGGGAGACAACGGAAAGGGGCACCCACCGCCCCCAACCGCCAAGGAGGTAGGGGAGGTATAAGTGTGTGTGTGTGTGTGAGTGCACGTGTGCTGTAAAGTTAAGAGGAGGAGGAGTGTGTGTGTGTGTGTGTGTGTGTGTGTGTGTGTGTGTGTGTGTGTGTGTGTGTGTGTGTGTGTGTGTGTGTGTGTGTTAAAGACTTGCAGGCAGACAGACAGAGTCTTAGATTTGCGACTGTGCTATGTTTACCGATGGGGCGCCCCTTTGATTGGGCATGCCGTCATAACAGTGTTGCCCTGTGACCTGCCTGTCATACAAGGTCTCAGGGCCGGGTCTCTGCTTACCGCTGGGGGTCAGGTTACAGGGATCCAGAACACCCCCCCCCCCCCCCCCCCATGCCTGAACTCTGACCCCCGAGCTCCCAGCCCCCCTCTCATCTATCTGTCTGGAACGCACAGCGCACCAGACAGATCCGGCATTACATTAGCGTCACGTGCCGAATAATTAATCATCACATTGCACTCATAGAGATGTTTGCTAAAGGTTTGCCGTTATGCCTTATCAGTCCATGCAGACAGAACGTGATCGGCCCTGACTGGCATGTGGGCTGCAAACTGACCTATATATGGGCGGGTATGTCTGGTGAGAGGGGGGGGAAGTCTGCACTCACCGATCATGTCACATCCCCCACCCCATGCGCTCACACACACACACACACACACACAGCACCTCCAGCCCCCACTACACCTCTCTCTATCCCCCTTTCTTCACCCTCTGCCGGACAGTGTAACATACTGAGTAAGTAACGAATGGCTGAGAAACTTTTGTCTTGCCCGAGGGGGTTGGGGCAGTTAAACTGCGTGGATGAAGGGGGTGCCACTGAAAAGACCACTGTCAATTATTACTCCATGTTTGGCAGAGTCATGCTTTTTTTTTTAAAGATCACCAGCACAGGGAAGTTATTTCCATGTCCATAACTTTGTTGATGTATGTGTGACACAGAGGCATAACTTAATGTCATAGCTTGTGATTAGTCAGTTAGTTAGATAAGTCAGTCCATGGTAGCAATGCCTACAAAGGAAGAATAGCGGTTAACTTATCTGATTTAAAATACTATCTGGATAAGCATAACATGAATAGCTAGTTGTATTTACTCTGGGAGGCATGTGAGAGCTAAGCAGAAGCACAGCAGCAGTTCTGACAAGGTTTTAGCTGCTGGTTAGTTTCTCATCTCTTGGTCTAAGCCAGTGCTGAGCCAAAGAGTTGTGCTGCTGTATGTGGAGATTAAGGGGTTAAGTCTCTGCTGTTTGCCCTTATGTGTTTAACTCCTCCTCTGCAAATCAGACTGGCGCACAGAGCAGCTGGCCTTGACTGCAATCTACAATCTCTCTCTCTCAATTTCTCCCTCCCTGACTGTCTCTCTCTCTGTTTCTGTCTCTCTGTTTCTCTCTCTCTCTCTTTCGCTCTCTCCCTCCCTATCTTTTCTGGTTTTTTTCTTAACCAAACATTTTCTCTCCCTTACTTGCTGTGTTTTTCAGTGTGAGAGTTTGTTGTTGCCCTAACATGCCCATATACTCTGTATACTCTGGAGTTTGTCAGTTGCAGCCGTCAAAAGGTGTTGAGTTTCCACTCCTGCCTAAATCTCCTCTCCTCCTCCTCTGGCTCTCTGTCCCTCTCCTCCACTCCCTTCCTTGCTATTAGGAGGCGCTGCCTCCCCCCAGCCAATCACGTTGCACAAAGCATGTCTTACTCAATGAATACCGACTGCTCACAGACCGTTTGGAAACTTGTGGCGCATTTGCTATTCATGGAGTTGATCACACACAGATGCATCAGTCATGCATACTGTTGTGTTTCCATGGATATTCACTGTATGCCGAAATTAAATGTGACTTTCCTTCGTTCTGAACAGAGAGCTAAAGCAGTATCAGAAGAGAAAGAACAGAGAGGAGCATAGGCAGAGGGGAGGAGAAAAGAAAACATACAATGCACAGGCTTCCTCAACAGCTGCAGCCCAGTTTTGAAATCCCCATCATCTTGTGACTTCCTTCCTCTGCTGCATAGAACTGCAAACGCTGTGCACACAAATGCACACACACACACACACACACACACTGCACGTTGTGTGCACACACTTGTAGCACAGGCCAGGGTCTTTGTTTTTCCAAAACGGTCACACAAGAGATTTGTGGGGGCAGGGTATATGTGTGGCTTGAGGTCTGTCAGAGAGGGCTAGATAAAGAGAGAGTGAGAGAGAGAAAGAGAGAGAGAGAGAGAGAGAGAGAGAGAGACACAGAGAGAGAGAGAGAGAGAGAGAGAGAGAGAGAGAGAGAGAGAGAGAGAGAGAGAGAGATCTTCACAATAAAAGTTACAGTGCTTTGCATTTGAATTAAATTTCCCCTACTTAACAGAAGTCATATTGTTTGAATTTAAAAGGCAGTTTACCCTAACACATGTATTGTAACAGTAAAGGTAGTATGACAATACATGTAAGGTGAATGGACACACAGAAAACAGCATCCAGCCCGTTGTCTTTATGCTCTCAGTTTTCAGTTTTTGGGAATAGAACAAAAACATGGCTAATCTGTATGTGTGTGTGTATGTGTGTGGGAGAGAGAGAAAGAGAGAGAGGCAGAGGGGGGAGAGAGAGAGAGAGGGAGAGATGGAGAGAGAGAGAGAGAGAGAGAGAGAGAGAGAGTATTTGCACAGCCAGCGTTTCTCAGGGCCACTAGAGCAGAGCTGCTGGTCTGGGTGTGAACACGGAAGGTAAACATGACCGTGTCCCACAATCCTTTGCGCTAGTGCTCCCCTTATGGAATTTTGACACAGAAATGCCAGAGAGGTCACATCGGTTTGGCTGAATTCCCCACATGACCTCGCACATGCCTTTCAGTTGTGAGTGCTAGATGTCAAATCTTAAGAGCTTCACTGGGAGCACACACACACACACACACACACACACACACAGAGTGAGAGAGAGAGATATGTGTATGCCTGTGCAGACACACAGACATGCTCAAACACCAACCCACAGACACATGTACACACAACTACACACACAAAAAAACATGCATGTGCTTCATTCATAGCAAATGAGATGTCCGAATTTAACCTGTATGTGCAAAGTCCATTAAGAGCAGTAGTAAGTGCCACTGTGCAGGCTTTTTCAGAGAGTTGGCTGTCTTCCAGATCTTTCACACCATACCCTGTTGCTCTGTGGCCAAAGCAGTTGTGGTGAAATTTTAACTGGTCCGTCCAGTGCTTAGGTAACTGCCTCTCCCCTTAGACCTCAACAGACTGATAACTCAGTTTACTCTGTCTTATCCTACCCGGTCAAAATAGGTCAGGTTACTGCACAGAGCAAGCTCTGTCAACACAAGCGCGTACACCTGCACACGCACACGCACATCCATGCTCACACATTCAGTTGCACACACAAAATTATCAGCGCTATATAATTACTCACATATTGTATCTTGGTGTCTTGCATGCATGCAGACAGACTCATAGAGCGACATACTGTACATACTCATGACTCATGAATCTCAGAAATATGACACCTTAAAAGGCGTGAGGCACATGACACAGTGAACAATCATTTACATCCCAGCAAATTGTTGCATGTGTATGTCAGTTATGATTATGACTATCACTTTTTTAAACAAGGTTCTAAAGTAAGCAGACTAACGATCACCTTCTATTTCAGTAACTGTCACTCATGGAGTATGGGATAGAGTTGTACTGTAGTTCAGTGGCACTAATTGACACCGTACTCCACTCTCTCAGTCTGCTCTCTTCCTGTGTGTGTTCTCAGATTGCAGACACCTACTCCACCGTGTGTAAATCCCAGAAGAAGAAACCTCCCATGGAAAACAACGGAGCAAAGACCCTCCCTCGCTCCTTTGGCGGGGAGAACGGCAGAGGGAACGGGGGTTCCCGGGGTCGAGGTCGAGGGGTGCAGGGCCAGGCCCGTTCCCACGAGGAGCCCTGCTACGAGCCCGTGGGAGACCGGTCCTGGCCCACCTGCGTTGTGGCCGAGTCCGACCCCGCATACGCCACTATCGACACCCACCGGAAACGTGAGCAGGCGGGAACCAATAGCAGTACAGTTGGGGGCAACGCCACTCTGAAGAGGAAGAAGCAGCCTCAGCCTCCACCTCCGCCTCCGCCTCAGCCTCCGCCTCCGCCTCAGCAGCAGCAGCAGCAGCAGCAGGCAGCACCAGGGGCACCTCAGGGCTCAGGACCCACTGCTCCACCGGCGAGAGCCCTGCCTGGCGGGGACAACTTCTATGAGACCATCAGCGATGTGAAACAGGGGGCCAACAACTCCAGCACCACCACCATCTTCACCTTCAACGACGGGATGGAGATGTACGTCACTGGCCTGTAGCTGGCTGACAGGCGGAACGGGCTCCGAAACCACTGGTACAGAGTCATGACAGGGACCTTTCTGTTCACTGGCCAACAGTTTGCTGTACATAGAAACAAGACCCGCTAGAGACAAACAACATGAGGACCCATTTTGTGTTGATATCAGGTTCAAACAGGGTCTTAATCCAGGTCCAGACTTCCCTTGATTGGTCTGTACCTCAGAACCAGCCTAAGCCTAGTCCAACCCAAACGGACCAAATATGTTCTGACAAAGAAGAAAACTGGCATATACATCTTCAACTTACTGCCCTGTCACCGTCACTGACCTTACTCACCTGTTTGTGTATCATTTTCCATGATATCTTTATTTTTATATGATCGTGGTACTCTTAAAAAGAGTATGTGTTGTAACACACAACATGAAAATGAGAAGAACACACTTTAACGTGAAAAAAACAAATGTTGTGCATGCATTGTGCAAAACACAAAAACAGACATGACAATGGACACTGCAAGAAAACTGGCTGTATTAGGGATATGAGGCACACTGTTAGCTATTGTCACCCATATACGCACACACACACACACACACACACACACATAGACACACACACACGCCCATACGCCTCTGTGGGGGAGCTTATGTAATATAAGCAGATGGATGTCACAGAGATTTGCTGTGCTTAGCTCTCCCTAAGCAAACATCTGAAGCAGGTTCTCTGTGCTCAGTGCTCTAGCACTGGCCTGTTGCCGGGCAGACAACGTTCTGCTGCTTCATTCTGAAATAGGCCTATAAATTGTAGTTTTGCTTTAACATGGTAGGACCTAAATGAAAAGTTACTGCTAGGGTGCCAACTCGCCATCCCAGTGACTCATAATTATCAGCAGTTATCAATATGCAACCCTTATGATAACTGTACAAGGCGTCAATTTTGCTCAAAAACAGAACCATCACATGAGCTATACTGTAAGTTTAGATAACAATTCAGTCTCAAATTTGGTAAACATCTATAGCCAGAGGCATGATGACACACCCCAACACACCCCCACACATACAGACACACACATACTTGGCAGAGTTACGCAGGGCAAAGCGATCAGGTCAGGTCAGGCATGGAGTGGGTTGTGGAGGAATTTCCCCAGAGTGATATGGGCGACAGATTTCACAATGTGAGACCTTTAGTCTATCTTTTACTGGAGATAAACGGGAGAATAGAAGCTCTATTTACAAAAACAAGGAAGTAAAAAGTATCCAAATGAACAGAGGATGCTTCATCCTGTGAAGTTAATGTATCATCTCTATTGGTCAGTGTAAACATTTGACTTTATGACCATGGTAGTGTTGCACTGGACAGCTGCAGGACTGGTTGGCTTAATTGTGCAGTAACGTGTAGTGAAGGGTGTTTGCTGAGCACGGTCCTGATTCGCTCCCTGGTCTCAAGTCAAAGCTGGAGCTCCTCCATAGCTCCCTGGGCTTAAGTCTGGTGGTTGAAATAGCAATAGAAGGCTTGGAATCCAAGGAAAATAAAATGCTGGGCATAAAAATCACCAGCGAGCGTCCTTTGGAAGATTGCCCCTCGCCCTCTCCCCTCCCTCTTCTCCAGCCTCTGCTCTGAGTTCTGTTCCATTGTAAACAATTTCTTTCCCATGTAGCTTTGGGGAACATTAAAAAAGAAAGAACGGAGGAAGAAAACACAACATTAGAGGCTTAATAAAGGGGTGCAACAGTAAGAGGTGAAGAGGGACACAAACTGCTCACAGGCTGAGAGATGAAGGATGCATTAGAGTGATCTTACTGTCAGACAGAGAGAACCCATGCAAAGAAAAGACGAGTAGAGACAGATCAGTTCCATAAGGTTTATAAGTGGTACTGTGTCAAGAAAAAGTATGTAAAAACATATCTAAATGCACTCTGTATTTTCTTAATGCACTGTTTATTTTTTCTTACCTACTAACAATGCCATTGTTTGAATAGCTCATGCCACTGCCATGAAAACAGTACTTTATGTTGTCGGTGCAATTTTTCCTGCTTGATAAAAAACTGCATGCTTTGATATATGGAAATGAAAACAGAAATATTGTGGTACCTAATTGATCTCTTGTTGTTAATCTTTTCTGTTGTATTGTTTTGCCATAGGATGCAAAGCATCATTCAGTTTTCCAGAGCAACAACTTCGAGGGGGAGAGAGAGAGTGCGAGAGAGAGAGAGAGAGAGAGAGAGAGCCACTGGGGGTTTAGGGTAGAGTGTTGTTTATCCTCTGCTCAGGGGGAGAGCGAGGGAGTGAGAGAGAGGTGGGGGAGGGAGAAGAAGAGCAGCCAGTATAAAGCTGGATGAGGATCACTGCAAATGGACAAGGACCCAACGGACCCTCCTCCTCCCAGTATATGTTTGTGTGCACACACATACACACACACACACATGCACACACACAGGCACACACACTGCAACCTTGAGCCATGCCGGTTGCCAGTTTGGGGGAGGAAGCACATATTGCTTCTACTTGGTCAGCCCATCCATATCCTCCCTCCCCCAGTTCTGTTCATTCTCTAATAACCAACACAGACCTCTCTTTTCTCTGCCTCTCCTCCTCCCTCACTGTGCTGGGGAGGGGCCTTTGATGTCCAGTTCTGAGGGACTCAGGGAGTGATATGGGGGTGGAGGGGGACAGAGGCTGCGGGTCAGGCCAACCCCAATCTGATATCAACAATGCACCAACGGCTCAACTACTGTCTGTTATGAGAAATGGCTAACAGCTGAGACGCTTAACAAGCTTGGGGTTGAAGCTTCCCGCAGACAATGCCGGCTGGAAATCGCTATCACACTTGATCCTTTTTCTTTGGCTGTCACTTTATGTGTCACATTTTCTTTCTCTGGCGAAAAAGCATTGATCTAATATATTTTGTTGGACACTGTAATACACTGACCAAGGCAGATGTTAATTGCACACATAAATACAGTATGATGATGTAAATGTGTAAAATACTCTGTTGCTGTTCTGATGTTGTTCCAATGTAACATACAGTATACAGTATATTTGGTGAAAAAAAGATGGTTATCACAGACACATTGTAATTTGTGGATGCAAAATGTTTCAGGCTTTCCATGCAGATGCAGATACTGTTTGTTAATTGTCTTCAGATATTAATTATGGGCCAATACTGCTGTGACAGCTGTAGCCAATGTTGTATGTTCTTTAAGCACAGGGTTTAGTTTCAAAATAATAAATATAATAAAATATAGTGTGACAGTGCAGATATGCAAAAGATTGTAATGTTTTATATTAACCTTCATAAAATATCAAAGTGAGTTTTTACTTTTCTAATAAAGTGGCACATTAAAACGTGTGTGTTTATCTTTCCCTTTTAGTTATATTGCCTTGGACAGGATATCAAGATAGGCTGCTGATGTAAATGTAAGTAAATTGGGGCAAAGTTAGGCCTTGTTTGCTTGCTGGATTGTTATAGCTCTATAGCAACGTGCTATTGCTACAAAGTAACAATGCGTAGCCTTTGTAGCTTGCAATAAATGCAGCTTGCAATTAAGTACATAAATTTAAAATTAAACAATAAACCAGGAGAGGCTGTGCTCTGCAGGGATTTTTAGAACAAGTAAACAGGTGTTACAGCTAGACAACACAGAGGCAGTAATATAACACTGCAATACATTTTCAATAAAAATACACAGATGTTCAATACATCTTTTAATAGTTAGTAATTATGTGATAGTAATTAAATGTTATGCTTCCACCAAGCAGTCTAATTCTTGAGCAACAGATATAATTGTGGTTGTAAAGAGACAAGCAGTATGAGAAAATGATTTCCGGTTTGGCCATTAATATTTAAAATAAGAGTGGATTTATCAGATATTTTATAATGTAATTAAGCCAACCACAGCTGAGGACGGGAACTATCCGTTTTTATAATAGGCTATCTGTTTTTTTAGGTCCAGCATAAGAGCATATGGTGAGGATATAATTTTTACACTTCTACTTTAAGTGTTAAACTTTTATGGGAGGAAAACAGTTGGAAGATGAATATTCACTCCATCGCTAAACAGTCTCGTGTATTTAATGCCAAGAAAATATGATCTGATAGATGTACATGTGCGAAAACATAACTGCGCAGTTTGCTGCTGAGGCCTGTGAGCTGTTTTTCTCTCTCCCTGTCCTCGCCGGCCCTTCGTCGTCGACAGACACCGGCCGGTAAACTGGCGGACACGCCCCCCCCAACATTACTTGGAGAAAAAATTTGATTGACGCGGTGAAACTATCCAATCCCCGGCCGGAGACGCGTGCCAAAGTGGAATGTTTATGTATCGCGCGGACCAATAGGAGTGAATTGGAGGGGGCGTGGCATTCTTTTGGAGGAAAGAGGCAAAACAATCTTTTATCCTCTTGACCGGGCGGCTTTTTGGATATCCTGGGTGGTGGTGGTGGTGGTGGAAAACTTTACATGTAGTCTAGAATAGAAGTAAAGATACGGACAATACCTATCAACTCGCGACAATCCTGATAAATGTATCTAATTCCAGCAATTTGCACTAAAATCTATAGAAAGCTGGTTTTCTTTCTTTAGTCCCCACTTGTCCTGCCTGAATATGGATTCCAAACGTATTTTGGACAAGTCGTCTGTTGGGATAAGGGTAGGCGGTGCGGATTTTAACTACCGTGCAGACTGCTCCGTGGTCCGCGACACCCGGGTCCCCACGGTAGAAAGCGGTCCCATGCCGGCGTGCACAAACGGGCCCGCCGTGGGCTCTGTCCTTTACACATTTGTAATGGACGGCGGCTCCGTGGCGGAAGGTACATGCGAGAAAACCTTTCCAAAAGGGAATGGACTGTCTTCGGCAGGAGAAATATTGCACGAGATGGGAAAAGTAAGTGCCGTTTGGCCGTGCTGAGTGTGTACGCACGACTCCGTCAACCGGTGTACGCCTACTGTACCGATGATATCAAGCATGTAACCTGTCATTACATACTAGAGTGAAAAGTTGCACAGAAATACCGTTTATACATGTTGTTATTACGTTTTCACATTTGACATATGCTACTGTGATGTCCAATCGAGACTATCTGTTGTGTTTAGTTAGTGTTGATTTTTAAATAGTTACTTTTTAAAAGTGTAAGTAGGCTAATTCACCTATTCCTGTCAACGCTCGTATGCAAGTGATATGTCAAATACAAACTGTTTTAAATGGCGGCTCATACTATGTGCAAAGTTTATTAAAAAAAAAGGGGGGGGGGGGGGGGGGGGGGGGCAGGGACTCCAAACTAGTAGCCATTCTCCCTCCCCCACTGGAGGAGGAGGCAGGGCTCAGGGGGAGGAAGAAAGTAAAAAAAAAAAAAAAAAAGGACCTGCTTTTTTTCTCCTATGCTTTTTCAAGATGCATGATGGAACATTAAAAAATGATGTTGCCTTGCCCCTAAATTCACTTATGAGTTTGTTTAGTCAATCAAATTGGAAATTGAAAATATAGAAACTTGCAAAAAGACTGCACTAAACAAAACTCTTTTAAACTCCACACACTCTGCAAACTTAGACACACACAACATGTCTCCAACAAGACTTACTGCCTCTCAGTGGTTGCCTACATTTCTACCACTGGACATAATGTTTCTGACATCTGCATGCTGATAATGGCCTCGAATAATCAATTGACTTCGGTGTGTTATCCCTTCCTCTTCTAGACTGGCTGTGGTGGCCTGGGGGACCAGAGAGACACTGGTTCCACTGGGGTCCTGAAGAGGGCCAGTCCCACTCACTGCCCGAGCATAAACGGGCAGGTGCCAGGCGGCCTCATGCACTTGGACATCAGGAACCCAGGGAAACAGGCAGAGCTGGTCAACGGTTTCAGGGCAGCGCAAGGACAGAACGTACCACCGGCAGAGAGGCAACCCCTCCCATCCTCCCACATCCCTGTCCCCAGAAACAGGTACAGAGAGGTTTACGACCCCAAAACGCTTTTCACTATGTTATGTCTTCATCTTAGGTTTTGTTCCCAGACTGCTGCTTTGTTGAGTGCAAGAAAAATAACATCCAGGCAATACAGTGATTGGACTTGATGCAGACTTTGCCTTGGCCTCTGAACACGAGCTCTGAGCTTGATGTATAATCAGCCCCATTGGCTTTTGGAGCAGATCGTTGACTGTCAGACCTATTTCTGCCCATGTTTCTATCCAGTGTTATGTCTATGTGAGACAATGCAGGAGCCAATTTGGCACAGAATTTATGGCGACCAAAATAATTTTTGACATAGGCAATTTTCGCCCTCAAATCTAAACCTGTGTTCCTGAACAAACTCTTGAATAGAAGTGGAATTCGCCCTCTGGCTACAACTGTACCGTGGTTTGGGCATGAATAGTGAGGGGGCGTACCGGTCAACTGACCACATGTTTGGTGTTCCATCCAGAATAGTTCTGAAATATGCCTAAGAGAGCCAAAGCTCTAGATTAGCGTCAGGCTGGCCCAATCACTTGACGGAAGAGAGAGAGGGAGCGAGAATGAGACAGTCATGTTGGTGTTGTTTAGTGATAATGCAGTTAGCTAGCTGTTAGACTAGCTTTTGGTGTGTTTGTATTGATTGGGCTTCTCAGTGTCCTGCTAGACTGTTTCTCAGCCTAATGCTTTCCCCTTTGACCTTATCTCCCTTGCCAGGCCAGGCCAGTGGATATATCAGTGTGACAAGCTCACTGTGTGTGGGGCAGGAAGACGAGCTTTGGTGTGTGTGTGTGTGTGTGTGTGTGTGTGTGTGTGTGTTTGATGATTCATATGCAGTGCAGTTAGGAGAGGCTTCTGCTGCCATTGTTTCATATCGTTTTGAAACACACAAATGCATACATGCACATTCATGTACAGTGTATGCACAAAATGCGTTGTGCAGGACTCCTTTGATAGTCATTGGGTCGGGTCAGGCACACACACACACACACACACACACACACTAGGGCTGAACAATTAATCAAAATTTTATCAAAATCGCAATATGACCTACTGCAATTTTCAAATCGCAGGAGGCGCAATATTTGTTAAAGGCGAAATGTGTGTCAAAATACCATTTTAAATTAAATATTGTCGTGCTGCAGAGATGTCCTGGCCTACACATCATATTCTACAGACTTAAGAAAACATCTTTGTTTGGTACAGATCCCGGCAAAAATCACACCATAATCATTTTAATAAGTTTTTCAATGAAAATGAGAATAATGATGTAAAAATTATCATTCCCTCTAATATCGCAAATCATATCGCAATTGCAATATCAGTCAAAATAATCTCAATTAGATATTTTTTCAAAATCGTTCAGCCCTAACACACACACACACACACACACAGTTCCACACAGAGTGAGCAGAAAATGCATCCAGGGACAAGCCTAGTGCGCTGATAAATTATTATGTAACAGGGACGAGGCCTGGGAGAGGCTATAGGCGGTGCCTAAGCACTCTTTCCTTCATTTTATTCACAGCTGTTGGTAACTGTCTGTGTCAAGCCTCTGTCTGTGTATATGTGTGTGTGTGTGTGTGTGTGTGTCAAGCCTCTGTCTGTGTATATGTGTGTGTGTGTGTGTGTGTGGGACTGCAGTTACACATTAACAATCGCCCTGTTGCAGTACAGGAACAGGTCTGCAAGCTGAGAGCTCTTCATTAAATCTACTACCCCAAGCAGAATGACTTGTTCCTTGCCACAGCCCAAGATTAGTTTAAAATATGTTATGATATTACAGTTGTGAAGATAGGTAACCTGACCATAGACCATCCACAAAATGGGACAGCTGCTGAGAGTGTGCTTGATAGTAGATGTGGAGTATGGGGGTTTAAAAACTAGGGCTGAAAGATATTGACAAAAATTGAATTCCGATTATTTGACAGAATATAGCAATTGCGATTTTTTTTTATTGTTCAGCTCTATTAAACACCACACTTACTCCTCTTCTCTCCCCTCTTTCTTCATGTGAAGTTCACATGTGGCTGGTCATGTATGACGTGTGGGAGTGTCTTCGGGGAGCATGCAAGACTGAACATGCTTTTAAAGCGAGTGTGAAGTTGTGCATGCTTCTGTGTGTGTGTGTGTGTGTGTGTGAGACAGCTGCCCGTCTCACCTCTCACCTCGGTCTTAAACAGATTTGAAACATCTCTTCCTCAACATGTTGACGGCTCCCTCAGCGCGCTGCTACCACAATAACAAACTCTGTGTCGCCACTACGCAGCCGGTAACGGAGGTTGCATAACGTTACATAACCATTTGGTCGTGTTAGCCAGGCCTCTTTGTTGCGACCTTTTAGATTAACTCCCTGTCTTTCGCTCTGCTCAAATTGGCTTTTGTTTGGCAGTTGGTGACGAGAGGTTAGGTTCTCTCACCAGGAAACCACTAGCTTTCTGTTACATTAGCAACACACTGAACTCCCCCTTAGCTGGTGCTACATAGCGTGATTACCATTTACCTTAATATCATTCTAGTATTCTGTCCAAGAGGTGAATTGATGACACTTACTTATTTTTCTTCAACTCGATTCAGTAAACCTCTCTGTTATCCAAATTTCTATATGTGTATGTACTGTATGTGCATGTGGTATTCATCACAGATTTAAAAGGGCAATTTGGAAATTGACTCTAGTTGCCATGTACACCCACTAACAGTACCATTATTATAACAAATTAAAATGAAATGACTTTTAGTTATGTTATTGTACTGTACAGTCACACTCTACTGGACTGAAGTGTGAGACACTTCTCCTCCTCCCACCAAGCAACGGTCACACTGGTGAGGTTTTGCTTGACATCCCGGTGTGTGTGTTTGTGTGACTCACTGAGCATTTGCTTCACCCTGTGCCCTGCTTTGGATCCTGTCAACAAAATCATTTATTTTTTCAGTTTCTCTCTACCAGCTCAGATAATACCGCCATTGTGTTACAGGATTAAATATGTTTGAAGAGACCTTAGCTATAAAACTGCTCGTCGCCTCTGTGTGTTTTACATTAACCAATAACTGTATGTGTATTGCTTCACACATACGTCCCAGTGCATTCACACCTTGTCTTGTCAGTTTGCAAAGGAGGCCAATGGGCCAGTTTATTTCATGGCTGTAAACTGGGTCACTATTTGTCCTGTAGACAAGCCTGGACAAGAATCTCGCAGGCAGGAAAAAGAGGAACCAATACACATGCATGCATGCACTCCCACACACACACACACACACACACACACAAGCACACACATACACACACACACACACAAATATTCTTACTTATTCTTATCTTGCTACATTCAAACCCACACCATATAGGTACATGAACCCACCCATCTATTCTCTGTGCTTCTCTGTGTCTTTCTCTTCCTCTGTATGTCTCTGAGTTGGTCTCTCTCTCACATACACCCTTGAGCTGATTCCATTCTACCTGTCAATACTCATCAGCGTGGGATCCAGCGATCTGATAAAGCAACAAAGGCCGGTCTGAATGAACCAAAAAGAGGTCTGACGAAATGGCGCGGGGAGGGCGGTTTTTGTTTTGTTGTGGAAAGCTTTTGATTCTTATCTCGCCTCAGTCAGGTACACTGTCACCACAGTAGGTTAACGTGAATAGAAAGCACTGAGTTGGCATAAACGACACCAGAGGTGGGAGGGTGGATGGTAGTGGAAGGAATAAGACGGCTCCATTTTGACCATAATTACCGCTCTGCCTTTGGCTCAGTCCGCTAAGAGTGGCCAGGAAGGGTTAGGGTAGGCAGGCGGGCTGGAACAGAGTCTACCACCCACCCCCGTTCCATCACACCACCCCCCTCCGACCACCCCGCCACCAATCCTCCTCTCCCAGAGGAGACATTATAGCCGGTTGGTGAAGGTCAGAGTCAGAGGAATAGCTACCCGCCCCCACTCCAGTCTGAGCTGTCTAACCCACATCCAGACGACTGACATGACCTCTCGAGCAGAGCGGCCGCATTCACCAGCTCCTTCTCAGGTGTTTGTTTTATTATCTGTCTGTATGAACCGTAGTTGTCCACAACATGTCACTAGTGTATCAGTGTAATACATTAGTTTCAAAATACATACTGAATTCGCCGTATCCTTTTCCCCCCCCCTTACAGACTGCAAAGGGTTAACACTCTTGCACTGACACAGCTAGGGGTGAAAGGTCGTGCTCGATGAATGGAGTCATGGGAGAGGGGAGGGTCAGAGCAGGACGCTAGCAGGCATCTGGCACATCCGCCAGGTCAGCCCCAGGATCTGGGTTATGTGCTGCATAGACAATTTATAACCACAGAAGATTGTAGCAGACAGCTCATCATCTAACCCCGGACCGTTACTGTCTCCAACTAAGAGGGTATGGAGGAGTGAGGATCTGGTATCAAAGCAAAAAATCTTTTTAATCTGCTGTTTTCAGACAGCAGCTTTGTGGCTGGCTCTGAATCATTCATTCTTTAACACTAATGAGGGCCCGTGGATGAAGCTCCAGCAAATGGGTAAAATGTGTGGTGTACGTGTGTTTGTGTTTGTGTGTGTGTGTGTGTGTGTGTGTGTGTGTGTGTGTGTGTGTGTGCATGTGCATGTGTGTGATGCCCTAATGAGACATTAATCATCTGCTGTTATGCAGCGAAGATGAGAGGCAAAATCAGTTTCATAAGTGAGGAGGAGAGTGGGAGGCATGAAGGAATGCTTTCTGCAAACAGTCTGCTCTGTTGCAAAAGTAATTTCGCAACATCGACAAAGCCAGAACTAACTCCGACATATAAAGCATTGATTATGATTTACACTTTAAATCTTCACATAACATAATCGTTCATCGCCAGTGGGATATAGGCTCTATACATTTGTCCGCTAGCATGTTGCCTCAGAAACGGAGAAAGAGAAAAATTTAGACATGGAGAGAGAAACTAATGCTGTGCAACTCCCCATTGCGGTGAAATGCTTTATCGCTTGCTCACCCACACTAATAGACACTTACATAAGGCTTCAACAGAGTTTAGAGATGCCACAGTCAACTGTCTCTCTCTCCTATCTCTTCATTTCTGTCTTTCTGTCCCCCCACCCCCCCTCCTCAGACCATCCAGCAGCTGCTCTTTGCCTTTTCTCCTCTGTCCAACACTCTTGCTCTCTCCCACCTTTCTCGTCTTTCGCTATATCCCTCGCGCAACATTTCTCGATCCAGAGACTTTGCTCGATCTTTCATGCGACTTTTATGACTCTCTCGGTATCCTTCCCTCTCTGTCTCTGAGATCACGACATGCTTAGAAAAAGTGTACAAGTGGTTAAATGCAATAAAGTGAGAGTTTGCTTTATTAGTGTTGTTTGTAAAGCTGCGAGTACTAACATTTTTCTACTGTTAAAACATTGATAGCTCTGAGAATGTAACAGACAAACCAGCTGCCCTGTTAGACGGTTTTTGGCTGAGATTCTGCAACTTTCAGTGCTTTGTTAAACACCCCTGAATCCCCTTTCCATGTCTTTTTTATCTGTTCCGTACATCCCATTTTCCTTTTCTCTTGGCCTTTTGCCCTCTGCCCCTCCGTCTGAAGGCCAGCCAACTAAATCCTGCTAAAATCCAGACAGAGATGAAGCCCCCAGAACAATGCTAGGTCTCTCTCTGCCAGAGTGGAAAGATAACTCCATATTCCTATAGAGAATAATGTCAACTCTCTTCTCTCTCCCTCTCCGTGTTTGTCTGCCTTTCTCTTCTCTCTTTTCTCTCTCTCTCTTCTCTCTCTCAAACACACACGCACACACACACTTTGTACACACTGACAAGTTTGAAAGGATTTTGTTTAGCAATTTTCAACACTTTCCAGTGACTGCACACATTGATAAGGTATGAAAACCATAGCACACTCATCATTGGAATGTTCACAGTGTTGCTATTGGCGCTGGAACCACAGCAGCATAGTAAATGAGGCAGGCATCAGACGCGCAAGCCGAGGGTTGCTATTGATTACAAATATTTCTTCACGGCTTAGCGAGTTCAAAGCTTTGATAGGGTAACTATACAGATAAACTATAAAAATAAGTATAAAGCAAATCCTGGCTGTTTCATTCATTTTTACAGAGGCAAGTTTGGAATTGACATGATGCAGTACAAAAACTTTATGAAAACACCGTTCCTTTTTACACATTGCACTGCTACAACGCTTCAGTGATTTTGTCTCCAAAACCAGATCTTACTGTAGGTGGTTGAGGGTAAAATTAAGTCACAGCCCTTCAAACTCTGTAGCCTATTTGATGCTTTAAGGAGCATAACTGTTTTTCCAAATGTTCCTGTAAGGCCTTAGTGTCATTGGTTTTGCTTTCTCCTGCTCTCGCTCACTGCACATATATGTATATGCTAGGGCTGAACAATTAATCGAAATTTTATCAAAATCGCAGTATACCCTACTGCAATTTTCAAATCGCAGGAGGCGCAATATTTGTTAAAGGTGAAATGTGTGTCAAAATACCATTTTAAATTAAATATTGTCGTGCACACCATAATCACACCATAATCATTGAATTTTTTTTTTTCAATGAAAATGAGAATAATGATGTAAAAATTATCATTCCCTCTAATATTGCAAATCATATCGCAATTGCAATATCAGTCAAAATAATCGCAATTAGATATTTTTTCAAAATCATTCAGCCCTAGTATATGCAAACATACAAACACACACAGTGCCAGTGCCAGTGCCTTGCGTAACTGCCTATCATAAGTCATCCCAGTCTACTGATGACAAGCAGTGAAATTCAGTCCAGACTACCAACTGAGAGAAGTCTGAGAAACGCCAAACACTTTGTACTGTGCAGAGCTGAATGGCCTATATCCGTTTCAAGATCGATACTTTGCTTTTGCATTAGTCTTCTGTTGACTATTTTTTGGTTGGTAGCTTATATTTGTTTTCTGTCTTTATAAGGGAATGCCTCAAGTATTTTATTCCCAGTAAACTAACCTGCTTTGTGTTTGAACTCTCCTCTCTCCTCTCCTCTCCTCTCCTCTCCTCTCCTCTCCTCTCCTCTCCTCTCCTCTCCTCTCCTCTCCTAACCCCCCCACCCCCTCCTGTCCTCCCCTCCCCTCTCCTAACCCTCAGGCCACTGACCACAGCTGACTAATGCAACCGGTCACTTGTTGTGCTGGTTACAACTATAGTGGCTTGACTTTGCCCTTGCTGAATCAGCAACCCAGCCATGACACATCACCGCCACCACCACCTCACTATCGCGGTGTGTAGGACACTGAAAATACAGCGCTCTATACAATTACTGTTTTATTATTTTGTCTAGTTTTTACTGAGAGAGAATTTTCTGATTGGGTATTAATGAAAACCCAATATGCCCAATGTCTCATTGTAGTTAAAGGATCATTGACATCCCTATCTATTAGTTTGACAATGGAACAAAGCTGTAGTGCACTGTTGACATTTTAATTGATTTTGTGTTGACACAGTTAAGTAACGTGGGCATCGATTCTTCCTGATGCCCAGGCCTGTAGGGGTTTGGGTAAATTAAAGGATGAATAAAGGTCCAACGCAATGTAATGCATGGATGGAACAGCTGTAAAACAGACAGCAAATTCACTGAAACACTCAGCGTGCATAAACCATTTTATAAACAGCATGCCCCACCCACCCAAACTACCAGAACCAGTGGACCCAGTTCCTCTCTATGCTGCTGGAAACCCCCCTGGTGTGTGTGTGTTTGTGTGTGTGTGCATAAGTGTCTGTATACACATGCACATCCATAACAATAGGGCTGTGTAGGCTGGGATAATGGCTTATTTGAATCCTCCTGCCCTCTAATGAATGGCGGTGGAGGACAAGTGGCATGCTATCAATCATTATTCAATCATGTTATCAATCATCCAGTTCTACAAGTTAATACAATTTGCATGTGTCTTCTAATTAGGGCTGAACAATTAATCGAAATTTTATTTATTATTATTATTCTTTATTTATTTATTATTTATTTATTATTATTATTAATAATAATAATTATTATAACTTTTATTTATTATTTTAATCATTGAATTTTTTTTTTCAATGAAAATGAGAATAATGATGTAAAAATTATCATTCCCTCTAATATCGCAAATCATATCGCAATTGCAATATCAGTCAAAATAATCGCAATTAGATATTTTTTCAGAATCGTTCAGCCCTACTTCTAATCCTGTAACTATCTCTCTCTTTCTCTCTCTCTTTCTCTCTATCTCTCTCTCTTACGTAAACATGCATATTCTTTCCCTCTTTTTGTAGCCATTGTGAAGTCGTCAGGTTTCATTTAACACAGATATGCTAATACTCCTGTTCTCCTCTCACCTCCTGGCTATTGCGACATGAACCAAGGTATTTTTCATGCCCTGCTGAACCAGCCAGCAGTATTTACATGTGTATATATACAGTAGGCTATACAGTATATACAGTGTATATACACTCAGACTAAGGTATAAAACTCCTCTTGACGAAGCGAAGTAACAGAGTGGGAGAGGAAGAGGTTGACAGCTACTTGCTTTATGTCCACGTCGTTTGTGTTTCTTCAACCATTACCTTGGCATCTGTGGTCTTCTCCCTCTCTAGATATAAACCCATGTGTTTAGATAAAGATTGATTTAACACATACCTCCTCTCTTCCGCTCGGCTAACTTCACCTCCCCAGCTCATGACTGCTGTTTTTTTGTGTGCATGTGTCTGTGTGTGCGTATCCAAGGTATCCACAGGTCCTTAAAAAGTCCTTAAAATAAATTATCTAATTTTAAGGCCTTAAAAAATATTCAAAATGTCTTAAATACAGTTATTAGAGGGTTTCTTTGCACTGCATGTCCATTCACAGATTAATACAGAACAGGGTTAGTAAAATATGTGAAACATGTTTTTGTCATCGTGTCTGATTTAATAAACACAACTTGACTTAACTCCCCCAAGAGTTAAGTCAAGTCATTTTTTTTATTATGCTGGCCATTTATAGTTTAAGAATTTTCGTTAGCTATGTTTAGTCGGAAACAGGCCAGCTTTGTTCTTTTATTTTGGTTTTTAAATCGGTCTTGAAATCAGTTGCAGGTAGCATTGAAAAAGTCTTAACAAAGTCATAATGAATGTGTACATCGGTGTTTGTGTCTAGGGAAGTTTTAAGTCTTTCATGGGCGAGAAGTCTTTTTTAAACAGGAGCGGACACACACCCTCCGACTCCTGCGGCCGCTGCCAAGATAACATGGAGATTTCCGGGCTGGGGAGAGGTAGAAAGTACCCGTGCTTAATCTTAGCGCCGGTGACTTCCAGCACCAACATGCCACAGCACAAAGCATCAAGTGTGTGAGGCTGTTCAGTCAGGTGCGGAGCAGAGCCCTGATCTGTCCCTTATCCGTGCCAGAACAACCCCAGCAACACTCTCAGTCGTTCCAGGGCATGGGAAAACCGTCAGCGAGAGAATTTCACAATCTGATAATTCTCTCTCCTCTCTGATCAGCTGTATTTCCGCCCACCCCTGGGTTTTCATCCAGAAACGCAAATGTTCCAATTTTTTTCCCTGTTGTTCTTTGATATACAATAGACAGTGTAGTCCCTCCGAGCCTACCATAGTTCCTGAGGTCTGGCTTGTTTGTGGTTTATGCACAGAGTCCAAAGCAGATCTCCGGTCCTGTCTAACCGCCTTCGCTCTGCCTCGCTGCTCCCTGCGCCGCTCCGATCTGCTCCGATCCGGTTTGGACCAGAACTCAACTCCATGGTCACAATATATATACCAGCTTGTGTTTACCCTGTGTTTTGTTCGCCATAATTACACATGAGAAAGAGATGGAGGAGCAAGAGAGAGGGAGAGAGATGGAGACAGAGAGAGAGAGAGAGAGAAAAAAAAGGGGTATAGGGAACTGAAAGTATAATATCAAGATGTTGTATAATGTATAATATGTTTTTTGTGCCAATCATCTCTCTCCTTTACATTATTTCTGGTAGTGTCTGCACACAGTCAGTGTAGCTGGAGATACCAGGGCTTGTTTTCATACCTTCAGAAGAAGCTATTTTCTGCCATTTATTTTTGTACCGTATGAAAAACAACTTCCACAGATTTGAAAATTGCCTGAGCTAGACAACCTATCACAGTAAACATGAAGCCTTAATTCGGTTTTGTCAAAATTGCCTGAGTCGAGTGTTTTCATATTAGTGCGCACATTATGTTACACTCTACTTACTGTCAATCACCTGACACCCACAGGAAGAAATTTAAGTCTCTAATTCCTCAAAAACATGTTGCTTTACAAACTTTATTGTCACATCCTTGTCTTCTTTGGGTTGTCTAATTACATATGGCATGCTTTGCAAAAAGATTGGAGAAATGTAAACTAGATAGTAGAAGATGGGCTATAACTCTAGACAATTAAAAATTGCCTGAGTAAGACAGAGAAAGAGCAAGAGGTGAAAAGGGGAAAGTAAGTGTCTTTTGTTTTGTAACTATAAGAGTATAAGGGGACGAGGGAGTGCATTTTACAGGCATGCTTAGCAGCTGCCACTTTCTCTGGTTTCACTTCAGCTCTGCTTTACTGGGAGTCTCATGTCAGCTCCTTTCCATTTGACCAGATTTACTGGAGATGCACCGCAGAGGACTTGAGGTGCCAAGTACGTGTGTGTCTGCATGTCGTGTGTGTGTGTGAATGAATGCGCCGATATGCTGGCATTCCTGGAGCTGGGATGTCACTGTGCGTTTATTGCTAGTCTCTGAAGCCCTACTAGCTTAACACAAGGCTTCCGTCTACTGTCCAAACACCATTAACCACCACCAGCCTTAAAACCTGCATAACTAGCTGCTGTAATTAGCTACTTTCACACCAGACTCTGTGTGGGTGTGTGTGTGTGTGTGTGTATGCTGACCCTTGTACCAGCTGATAATGTAATAAGCGATAGATATTGTAATAATTTGTCAAAATGTAATAGTGTCCCTCTAAATGGGTTGAAAATAATAAAACCTGTTTATGTGTTCAATAATAATAATAATATTGACTAATAATGTAACAATTCATAAGAATAAGAAGAATGTAGTAACTCAAGTTGTTGAGTTACACCCCTTAAGTAATGATCACCAGCTAATATAATAATTTATTTATTTATTTATTTATTTATTTATTTGTTTACTTGTAGAGCATAATGTGATGTTGATTCATTATCCAGCAATTTATTATATTAACAGGTTTTACTACATTTTCAACTAATTTAGATTGACACTTAACACTATTACACTTAACACATTATCACAGCCCTTAAAATAAATAACCAATGCCAATGCTGCACACATGCTGTGTGTGTTTACACCACGTTCGCAGGACAGCTGATGGTATTTTTTCATATTTTCTTTAAGATGTCGTCATAATCAGTAAATTGAATATGTGTGTGTTTGGGTGTGTGTTTGTGAGTGTGAGAGTGAAGAGTCTTCGCTATAGAGAGGCCTGTCTGTGAGACAGAAAAACACTTCAGTCACACAAGGCAAGACTGTCCCTAGGCCAGGGCTGCTAGTTGGCTGCGTCTGGCAAGCTCTCCCATCTGTCTGTCTGTTGAGGATAGGATGGCAAATGAAAGAGTCTACCCTAATCTACAAATGACCATCGTCCGGTCTTGTTTGAAAGTGGATGACTCTCACAGGGGGGTTGCACTAATCCCACGTGTCAACAAGCAGTCAGTCACATCTCGATTTGTAAAACTAACCCGTGATATTTCAGTATGTTTGTAAAATAGTTAAAACTAGCCGCCTGGTCCAGAGTTGCGCTTTAATATCCTCTCAGTTGTCTCATGGAGGAGCCACTCTGTGTCTCTCCACAGCTGTCTGTAGGCAGGCGCTCGTTTTTATCATCATCATCTCTCTAGTGTTTCCATGGCGTGCTCTTATTGCCTCCATTCATCTTATTAACTATCCTATTGCCGGCATTGCAGGGTGATAGAAGGGCAATTTTCCCTTCCTTATTCCCGATAGTGTCGTAGCCTCCCCCTGTAGGGCTTCCAAACACCAGTAATCTGGAGAGAGAGGTGGATGGGTTTTTTTTAGGCACAGGGCCAGAGGATCCCATGGGGGAGTTAAATTTTTAAAGATGGGTTTTATTGCATTTTTTTTTTTTTGCTCTATTCAGTACAGGGTGACAGGAACAATTGGGGGCATATGAGGGAGTGATCTGCACTATAGGCTGTGAATTGGATTCAAATCTGTGATGTTGTGGGTACATTACAGGGGTTCAGACCTCTGAGACATTAGGACGCTACATGGGCAGATCCGTTTTATATTGAGGATGTTTACAACTTGTGATTATGCAACTCGGGCAAAAGTTATTTGAGCTAATGTAGACTTACTGCGGGCCGGTCTTTTCACACACTCAGCTCTGCTCAGTTACGGTTGAAAATCAATGTGAAAGGTCAAACTATCTGTGTGCCCACACCTGCTAGCTAGCTCATTTTTCATTTATATGCCTGCAACACATCACATTTCTCTGAGCACTTTTTATATTATGTTATGTTGTCTTCACCTATGTTTTGCACTAGGCTATATCTGTTTACAATTGCTCCCATGTGTGTGTGTGATAAAACTAGCATGCTGACTGCTGAGTGTTCGCAAAGGTCCACCGAAGGCCTGTTTGCTTGATTTGTTCAGCTGTTTTTGCCTCAAATGTCTTCATCACTATTTATTGCTGAGAGTTTACAACAGCAGGATCGTATGCACTAGAACCACAGAAAAGGCATTTCACCCACACAAACACACACGCTTACAAAAAAAGTGTATGTACTAACAGATTTGAGTATTCAAAATAACAAGAAAGCACAGTGCACACACAATGCTCTCTTCGGCCGACTGTACGTCGGTTTTGACACTGCATGTCTGGGTGGGAGGAGTCTGAGACGATTCAGTGCATCCACACGCCTCCTCACACTCCAAGTCTGGCAGCCATGCTTGCACTTACAGTCTATGCGCTATCTTTTCTTTCTTCTTCTGAGCTCCAGCTCCCGCACTTTCTCCTTCATGAAAAAGATACTGATCCGTTTATTTTACTGGCTGGAGATTCTCTCTGTCTAACGCTGCCTGCAGATATTTGGCTTCGTGAAAGCCGAGCAGAGCGGCTTTGGAACAGGATTGGTTTGCATTTGCTTTGACAAAACACAGGAAACCCAGGCAAAGGCCTGCTCTGGCTTGCGATGGCAGAAGGGCGAATCTAGAGAGCAGGCAAGAGAGGGAGTGGGAAGTGAAGAATGAGGAAGAAAATAGAGCATGAGTGCTAAAGAAAGAGAACTGACCGCTCCATTCAGGGCTGTCTGCCATTTTATTTTTTGTTCCAGGTTTTAATATCTAGATAATCTGTCTCTTTCTTTTTCTCCCTCTGGTTCCTACCCTTCTTTTCTGGCTTCTCTTAATTCTGAATTTTAGTTTGTGTTGTGATCTTGTCTTACCCTCTCTGTCTCTCCTCCTCCTCTTTCTTGCTCAGGTCAGAGGGAGACAGACTTAGTTGACGACATGCAGAATGAACTTTGTTGACTTGAATTGATCTCCACCATTTTGTTCTGGTTTCCCCTAACACCCGCAGAACAAACAGGCAGCTCAATTATTCATAAGGCCCAGGAGATGACACGTCTCCGTGGCTCTGTGAGGCAAAACCCCCCTCCGGCAGCCTCAGGTGGTTTGGATTATTTAGATACATTTAAATGTGATTTGAATTGATGTCAGTAGAGGAAAGAAGTGCTTTTCAAGCAGAATAAAAAAACTGTCACTACTTGGCTGACTTCTATGCCTTGCTGCATTGACACATGACTCGAATGAGAACCGACAGCCGTTTTGATAAGGAAGCAGTGTTTTCGGGCAGAGGGGCCTATCTTGTTTGCTTCCCTCACTAGTTTTCCAAAAAGAAAAAAAAAAAGAAAAAACTAAGGTCACTACTCGGGAGAAACTGCCCTCCATTCCCCTAGCAACAGCGTTGTTATTGGAGGGCACTGACAGAAGTTGTGAGGGAAGTTGCTATAGCTACAAGTTAATCTTGTTGTGTAGCCTGAAGTGACAGTGGGGTAATAAAGTAGGGTAGCTGTTTGCCAGTTTGCCCAGAGACCCGAGGTGCTGTATGTTGTCACTGTCTTTCTATATTGTCATGCTAGGCTGTGAGTGCTCTTTCTAAATAATTTTCTATGGTGTTAACTAATGCTGTTCTTGTACATAATATCCTCTTTTTTAATAGTATAAGAAGTGTAGGCCCCATTGTTTGGATTCAGTGTATTAAAGTGGCGTGGAAGTGGAAGTAGTAGAAAGGGTTAAGTCAGGCTACAGCTGACGAATGCAACTTATCAAGGACTTGTTGGAAAGTTTATTTGCAGGGTAAAACAAGGTGAAGGCATGTATATGTCTGTGTGGGTGCATGTCTGTGTGTGTATGTGCGTGTGTGTGTGTGTGCGTGCCTCGGTCGGTGTATGTACAGTCTATGATATGATTAGGCAGTGCAGAGGTGGGGAGGTAGACACCACAGGGGGAATCATGCCTTTTGCTCTGTGTCTCTATCTTCTATTATGTTTCCAGAACAAAGCTATCTGTTGTTTGTGCCGGACCCTAAGGCTACAGATTGCATTCGAGGATCAAGAGAGAGAAAGAGAGGGCTTTTTGTCCCGGGACTGAATAGCCATTACACTCACAGCCCACATTAAAGAGACACGGCTCCTGCCTAACAACCTCTCCCTCTCCAGGGGGTTCACAGCCCATGGACTTATGTAAGGGGCAACATGTGTATAGGCTGCACCATAATGGGTGCATTATGAAGGTACACACACACCCAGTGACAACACAACCCGATACACACATACACACTGCTATTCATATCTTTATATTCATATCTTCAATCCATGCTGCATTGTACGAAGAGAAACAGAAGAAATAGAAAGAGGGGAGAAAGAGAGAGGGAGCGAGTGCAGTGGATCACGGCTGTAAACACGGGGGCGTGGGCTTGTGTTTGGGGGGGGGGGGGCTGTTTACTGGCCACTCTTGACCGTCTGCCTGCGGAGCGAGCAAGGGAACGAGAGAGAGGGAGGACATTACGTAATGCAATGGAGTAAGGCTAGGATGATGGCGGCTGGAGGGATTGTGGGATGGAGAGGAGGGGGTGTTCTATTATTTGTGGGTATGGATTAGGGCTGAACAATTAATCGAAATTTTATCGAAATCGCAATATGGCCTACTGCAATTTTCAAATCGCAGGAGGCGCAATATTTGTTACAGGCGAAATGTGTGTCAAAATACCATTTTAACTTAAATATTGTCGTGCTGCAGAGATGTCCTGGCCTACACATCATATTCTACAGACTT